>NC_051186.1:62125659-62154197 GCF_013339695.2 Rhipicephalus sanguineus
CTGAGTCCCTTTCTCCCATGGCCTTCGTCTTTTCTCGCTCTGTCGCCAACGCATTCTCCAGCTCCGAGATTCTCGTCATGAGCCCACTCTGGACAGTCATGATGTTCTCCATTTTCTCCTCGAATTCGCATTGTCTGCACTTGGCGTCAGCTTCTTCTGCCTTCTCGTCCGCACAAACTTCCATCTTCCAACCTACCCCGCACCCTGAACATTTTACGGTCTTTTTGACCATCGCTAGATCTGTTCACTGATACCCACGTATTAGAAAACTGTCACAAATAATCACGGCGTACTAAATACACTACCCTAAGTCAAAAGGAACCACAAAATCAATGAACACGCTACACTTCAATGCACTTGTGCGTGCACGTGCTCAGTCTACGCGCGGACCTCAGCCACGTGGTGGCAGAAAAAAAAACCACAGTAGAAAGTAATACACAAAAAATATACAAAGTAATCAAAAAGAATATATACAAACTAATAAACCCAATCAGGCTTTACGCTAACGCCTTATAGAAGCTACAGACAGAGGCAAGCTCAAATCATGCAAATACACTTATCTGTCGCTGTCGTTGCGAAGCTCTCGAAAAACACGACCATCCTGCCTGACAGCCACCTGGCCGCCTTCTTTTTTGCCTTCTTTCTGGAGCGACGTCTGCTGCTGACACAGATTGTGTACAGCGCCATCTAGAATATCGTCCCTGAACTGTAGTTTGTATGTACTTCTAAGGTCCTTCTATGAGACAGCGCCATCTGCCGTTTACGCCGGACAGAGATACTGCCGTTTACGCCGGACAACGCAGACGTGACAAGGTTAGACTAAGAGAAGCTACGCCCCTAAAAAAAGAGGCGCAAGAGTTACGTTTCCCGAAAATACGCGCTTCTGTGACTACTGTTCCAAGTAGTAAGCACAAGATTGTGCATAACTTTTGGAGTAGCTACGCTTCTGAATCTATTGCACAAAGCTAAACCGGGTGGCAAGACGTTGCATGTAACAGTACAAAAGACATTGCACCTGCGAACTTCACCAATACCCAGAAAAGGCTTTGTCAAAGCTATTTTTATAAATAATCTGGCAGCTGGAGCTGCCAGATTATTTCTGCATGCTGCATAAATAATGTTTTTACTTCAAGTACAAAGCACCTGGCCCCAATCGTGCAATTTTTCGTGCTCTAGACCATATTATTTTAATAGAACTGCATTTAAAAAACATGCGTACAAAGAAAAAAACTGTAATAAGCCTCCCACTTTCGCGATGTCTGTGTAAACATAGAAATTTCATCTTGTTTTATTATGACCCTGTGTTTATGATTTTCGGAGCTACCAACGCATAAAGTGTTGCCGCATCTCATGGTGACAATATAAGTGGAAATTCATTTTAACTATTGGGCAAAAGGGCAGAACAGTCGTACCTTCAAACGTGAACGCTTGTACAACAAGCAGCGGTCATTATTCAACACTAGGAACTTTGTATGTATGCCATTCGTGCATTGTTTGCTGCCGCCCCTTGCCTTTGGTTTGATTGTACTGATAGCGAAATATTGTTTCCATACAAAGCTATTGCGAGTACACTTCCTCGTATTAGAACTTGCTATTTGGCTAACTGGTCATAAGCTATCTTGAAAATTAGGCGCCACTCGGCACTTCCTCACTCAAGCATATTCACACACGCAAGTACTCACGACGTGTGTGAATGTGTGTGAATAGGGGAGTGACTGGTTGCACCTAATTTTCAAAATGGTACTTTTATTTTCAGCATGTTACGAAATAATGCCCTGAAATATTGTCCGTTTCGCTGTTTCAGAAACGATCATGAGCAACACATGATGTGTTTCTGAAAAAAATGCACCAGTGATCACTGCAATTTGAACAGCTTTAGTCAAGTGCTGACATTGAATCTTTTGCGAAGAATGTCCGTTCAATATAATTCTACAAAATGAAGACAATGAAGCGATTCGCGTTGCGTTGTGCGATGCTCTGCATATTGGCCGCCCTTGCTGCCAGCATTAAACTACATAAGTACATGTTTTATCTATATTGTTTTGCCATGTATCATTATTAGCGTGCGTACTTCTTGATATATTGGTACAATGGCGGTAATGTGGTGATTTCGCCTAAATAAAATAGGTCAGTACATGGCTATCCTACACGCCTGCTTTCTTCATGTATTCAAGAAGTACACGTGCTGCAGAGTGTCACACCAGCTGTGCCGAATATACGTCGCAGCACGTGAGCAGATAGTGTCCAAGCGGAAAATCGTGTTTATGATTGAGGATCCAGGTCTTTCCAACCTCCTTTAGACAAAAAGCAACATTGCGTAGCTTCAGTGTATTGTCCCAAAAGCTGTAAGACCATACTTACTCTGACATGCGTCCCGAGCCACTGTGCCACGTCTTCCACTAGAAAGATGAGGCTTAGCTGAGGTGTTGCGAGGTGTTAAGTGTTCAGTTAGGCACAGCTGGCTGTGCTGGCGTGCTTGCGGGAGAGGACATCGTTGATTTAATTGTCGTGTTTTTTTTTTCTGATTTGTGTGCGTGCTTTTCTTCTTGAAAATTTGCTTTGTTGAGTAAGTTTGTCGGTGATGATGAAAGCTTCTGGTTTACATGTCACCTTAGAATATATCACGTTGTGAATTTATGGCAGTATTTTCGAGAAAAATAAACGTGAAAGCAAGTACAGGGAGGAAACAGGATGAATAGTCTGCTGGACCTCACGTTAGGAACTGTAACAGTATAACTACAAAATGTGCCTATTCGCTCGGGTAAAAGCTCTCTCCTTTATTATTGAGCAAATAAGTTATTCGTTTTCTTGATATGTGCAGATCACGGTCCACGTACGCATTCACAAGGACTTCCATACAAAAAGCATACCCGTGAGTAACATATGTTTGTACACAACATAACCTTCTGCCATCTCACCATGAATTGCTGAGTAAAACAATGTTTGTATTTGGACGCTCAGATGGTTACAAACGCCAAAAACCTGGCTGATCCCTACGCCATAGGAATCGGCACAAGACGAAAGTGAAACGTGCCAAAGAAGTGGTTGATTGCTTATTCTGCATTGATACATGAGAGCTTGTGCGATATCGATTGGTGTTTGGACTATAGCAGCGTTTGTAGTGGATGCACTCGCTTGACGCCTAGTGGCACATCTCAATCGCGACGACTAACGCCCATGATCATGATTTAACCGTTGTGATGGCTAAAGTTGTTAAAATATACCTGGACACAGCATGTCGGCATCAACAAGCACGGAATAGACACCAGTACTCGATATGCACTTCTTTAAATGCGTCGTCATCGTTAATTGAGGAGAGACACGGCACGGTGTGCGCTCCCGAGTAATAGGGTAACCTGCGCCTGTGCTCATGCATACACTACCCCTCTGCGCATCAGCAACACGGGACGCAGATTCGTGCCTTGAGCCCCGAACGCACGAAGGCTTTCAACGTCCCCCTGGCCTCTGTCTCCGACGAATTCACCACATTCGACCGTCGATATCATTGCCTTTAGTCGGTGCTTATTTTCGCAGTTTTATTACTCTTTGCTATAACACTAGAAGCAGTAGGGGGCGGAGAAACACCGTTGATGCATGTGAAAGCTGCACTGCTCCGAGAACGAGCGGTCCCATGATCACATGAAGCGAAAGGCAAAGAACGTGACTGCATCTAGGGGGCTCCACAATGCTAACAAAGAACGAACTTTAACGTTCTCCGGCATCGCCTGCCAAGCCTATACCATTCACTTCTGTTCATCAGTCGCGAAAGCAAGCCAAATCGAGCCCAAAGATGGTTAACACTCTGTCCTTCGCATGGTCTGTCTCCCCTGGGCGCATCTGTGAAATAGTTTAAAAGTTGTACACCGCCATTTTCGGCATGCAGAAAGAACCCGTGCTGGTTCTGAAACGTAGGCAAAAATTGCCCCATCTTCGATTAGGGTAATTCGAATGTACGTAATAGTTCACAAACCAGAAATACAAATGTCTGCATTTTCAGTTCAACGTCCACGTTGATTTCGTGTTCTGCCTCCATGTATGTCTACCTGTGCGAAAAACCGAAAAAAAGCGAACGGATCAAGGGCTTGTTTTCATTCATAGAAACAACCTAACTACACAAACAGCCAGTGAAGCGAAGGCAGGTATAGGGCACATCATTTGTAGTCTTTAAGTTTAATGTAGAAATTGTGATCTAAATGGGAAGAATTTAAAAGATCGAAAAGACAACTTACCACCAGTAGGGACCGTACCTGCAGCCTCTGGGTAAGGCGTCCCATGCTCTGCCACTTGAGCTACGGCGGCGGTCGCCTTCCCGTGCAGTTTGATGGGTATCTCTATGCATGGAAGCCAGGGAGTGTTAGTCACCTCCGCTCGTAGTCATTTCAGCGAGTGCGCCACACTTTTCTCGCCAGCTTGCGTCACGTCACACGGTATCTCGTTAAGTGCTAGCCGATTCCCAAAGAACCCTCGCATACTTCCTGAAAGCATCATGTCTGCCGAACGGGGCCTTCGCTATGAAGGAACAAAATAAGGGGAATAGCTCATCTAATGTGGTCGCAAGTGATGATTCTTTTAGATTGGTGAATATTATTTTAGGGGCGAAGCTCCTTAAAGCGGCACCCGTTCGTCCCCGTCGTAGTGCGTAACCAGTCTTAACGCTAGTACCAGATCTTGACCACCAAGGTGGTGCCGGTGGGATATTTCTCCTGTGCGTTGTTGAACAATAAAAAATTCCCAGCGTGCGCTTTAACTAAAAGCCGAATTCTTCTGTCTCTCATTCCCCATTAGCAGCCATTGGCATGTTCCAGTAGGAAACGTTAGTCGAAGTAGAAGTGTGAGTGTTAGCTAAAAGCCGACTTCTTCTGTCTCTCATTCCCATTAGCAGCCATTGTTTACCTCCATGGTGCTGTGCCTGGTGCCTGGTGAGATTTCTCCTGTGCGTGAATAAACAATTAAAATTTTGTTCAAAACGCCGTTGATTGATGAAATACACCAATGAAAGACGCCATGTTTTCTAAAAGCAAAACGAAAAGACGCCAGATGTTTCTAAAGCAAAACGAAAAGACGCCAGCTACTTAACGAAAGACGCCAGATGTTTTCTAAAGCAATGGTATTCTAAACAATGAAAATTCACAGCGTACATGTAAAATTAAAGTAATCTGCAGGTCGTCATAACTCTCATCGAACCTTTAGTATAAACGCGCCCGATCTCACGTCGGTGATGATGTACTGTGGCAGAATTCACGGAAGATTCACGGTTTACCGATGAACCTCCGCAGCTTCGCCCACTCATCATCATTCACTCCGTGGATATGCTGTGATTTTTTCATATAACGGATGTTTCAGCTTCAAGAAAAAAAATTCTAGGAGGGTTGTGGCTTTTAGTGAATAACAGCGCTTCTACAGGGAACGTTATTATCGCGAAAGTTTTCTTCTACCATTGTTCTAATGTTATTAGCCTCAGTAAGGTAAGTGTCACTCACGAAATCGCTTTGTCCAGCGATATATCGCTTTTGACCGCAATTATTATTATTGCATAATAAAGTGGCTTATAAGTGTGTACAATACAAATAACAAATACTGATGTCACGAAGAAGCGCTGAAATTTATTATGGCATTACTTTTTCTTTTTCTTATCAGACCATGATATACCTCTATGCAGGCGGGTATCCGCTTGCCCAAAGGGTTGGGTTCAGTTATGCCTAACACCTGCTAATCAATGGACAATTTTTTGTGGTGAGCACCTCAATACTTTTACAAACCTTACAATTCAAAACAGTTTCTCGGTATTTAGAGCTCATCTGCTAGTCGGCCCCCTGGGTTTAAAAAGATGTGCAGAAAAAACGAACGAAACAGTTATACACAATTTGAAAAACAGCACAGAAGAAGTGCCTATGTTGCGACAAAGGAACTTATAATATTGACAAACGAGTTTCCAACGTTTACAGAAAATTTGCAATTTAAAGTAACAAAATTCAACGTTTCATTAATCGCAAAGCCCAGCTCACCCGGAAAAAATTATGTCTGAAAATGTTTATGTATACGACGCATTTCTGTTGATAGGGAAGGAAAGAGTGAATGCCTAACTCTGTAATACAGCGAAAACACAAAATCGCCGAAGTGAAAAAACACTGGGGCACTTTAGAGAGCATCTGCAACATGCAAAAAAGCCTTACATCGCCCAGAGCGACTGATATAAATATTGTTCACCAATATGATTCGCGAGCAGTCGTTCCAGCTATAGCTTACGGGCACACATTGTTTTCGTGAAAATACCCTCCTTGACGTACTACATTTCCTTCACATACACAGTACTGCAGGCCCTCTTAGGACGCTTTAACACTATCGTGCATTTCTGTCAGTTTAAGCTTTTTCTATTGCAGTACAAAAAAACATGACCTGCGAGAGCTACTGGCGAAACATTTGCACACAGAAGTCTGTTCCTTACTGTAACTCAGTTCCTAAACACTGCATCTGTGTTTGTGGTGAGTACGAAACATGTATTTGTAAACTTATGTCATTCTTCACATAAACACTGACGTTAAAACACATTGATTGCAAAATTTCATATTTGTTTCAATAATAAATGTTTGCATCGACAAGTTGAGTACGCAGTTAGACCTCGTAAATTTTCCAGGTTCTGTACTTTGAGACCAGCTCTCACTCATCGAACCAGGTTGAACAGGTCTCCCAATGTGAGGTGCAGTGATGGCTTCTGGATTACTGTACTTAGCGGGCAAGGTATTGCAGGTTGGAGAATCTACCCACAAGAGCGTCTTGCGCAGAGGTTTTTTTTTATCTCAAAGAGAAGAGCCCGCTTGAATTAGACAGTCTAAGGAAACCCAGTCGCACACGCTGCATCGTTAATACATCTAAGAAATTTGTGGCCAAGTGAGTGAATTTGATATAACAACTTTTGTACGCAACCAAGCCACCAAAATTTCTTTACTGCAGTCTAGAGCATCGTCAAGGATCGTTCTACATCACGCAACTCTCGAAATATGCATGCTACCATTGGTTGCCGACCACACTTCCCATTTCCAGGGAAGGTCTTGTCATCACCACTGAACAACGAAGGAAGGTAGCTTTAATGAGGATTAAGAGGGACAAGAATATTTGAAGATATGCCATTGTCAACACGCAAACTTAGGAATGTGTATTGGACACCCTGTTACGCTGACAATGAAAGTGTAATATGTAGGTGGTAATTCCAGACAAAGTATATATTACCCTGATTATATTTATGATAATACACAGTTCAGCAAGGCTGTGGTGTCAGCCCCGTTATTTATTCCGAACACCCTTCTCTTCCTCGTCTTTCTTCAGACCCTCTCTAACTTCTCCACAACGTTCGCGTAGAATACCTCATTGTGATATTTCGTCGCTTTAACAATTTGAATGAACACTGCATTTTACTTCGCAGTTTAGTCGTGGTGTCGTGTTTCATTGCGTGCGCATGTGACTGTCGTTTATTTCTTAGGCGTTGAAAAAACAGCGTCGCGCATTAACCCAACGGAACATTCGTAATTATTCACGAGAAACATTGCTAACATAGACATAAATGCTTACGCTGTTTTACAGTATTAAATGATTGTGCGTAGCAGATTGTTTGGGAACTTTTCTGCATTTATTGGAAGCCGTCGGATTTGCGGGTCAACGATATATCAGCCCGTTCTTGTACACATAAATTAGCTAACAATTTTGATGTTTATTGAGGTAAAGGAAAATGCATAATGGAGAGAACAATATGTACATGTAGTTGTATTCGAAAACGTGTTAGCGCACCCACAGCTACTTCAGCTGCACATAATTTTCACACTACGATTCAAGTATGTAGGTGCAATATTTATTTCAGCTGCTAGCAGAGCCGTAATGGAAGCAAAAAATAAGGGAGATCATTCATAGGAAAAAAGGAAACCCCGACGAAGGACCACAGTCTCGTGTTCATATAACACCAGTGCAAATGAGAGCCAATACTTGACACACCAGCTATTGATACGTCCGTGCGGCGCAACCAACGCCTTACAGCATCACACGTATCAATAAAACAAAATTATGAAAGTTTCATTCGCTTGATTGAGACTTTCAGGTGTAAACGATAAATAAATAAAATTATGTTGTAATAACACCTGAACGAAGAGACTGATATTTTTTCAGTCACGGACGACAAGGCATTGAGCTATGTAAACACAACACTTTTTTGGCAACCACCTCTACATCTACATTTGTTTCAGTTAACTTGTTGCCGTAACAAAAGGCGCTAATTTGCAGACCTTAATAATTGCAGCCACGCACTCTTTTCTTGGGGGGAGGGGCGGGGGGTTTAGCGATAATATATTTATCTTCGTGCGTACGTTTGTATGTGTGCGTGTATATACACACTCAACATTGCAAAAGTCGGGGAAGGGTTGAACCCCCTAAACCCCTCCCCCCTTTGGCTACGGTAGTGCGCTCTGGTAAGTCCTCTGACATCATATGGATTTGAGACAAAATCATGCAGGTCCCATGCATTTTAGGAATTGATTTCATGGAACCAATGAGCTAGTAGCTACTTATGCCGTATCTTTTGGGTTTGAGCGAAGTGTTATGAGGGGATCCACGCGTCTGTGTAATTTGAGTAACTGCATACATGTCATGGGATTACCAGGCACGTCAATTACACTGGTGAATAAAGTCTAGCTCACAGGCGGCCCTAATGCCGTCACTCACCTTACAACACTGACGTCACTTTATGGAAACGATGCGTTCGCAGCTATCCTTCACCTACTCCTGTCCGCACGAGCAACACTAGACTATCACTTGTTGTGTAACAGGAGCAGATATGCTAAGTTGATTACATTGTTATAAGGCGGATAGCCAAAACCGTAACCCAATTTCGCTTTAGAGAACGACAACCACCACAACTTATTGGTAACCGTTGATGTAATACATCAATTCATAATTTTACCATGTGGTTTCCGGCCATGGGCCGTTGCACCATGTTATTCAGCGTAAACTTGTCTTCTACAGTAAAATCAGTAAATATAACACACGCCATGTCTTTCTCCTATTTAACTCACGAAAATGGTACTATAAAATGCCCAATGCCTATTTTCACTGTTCTTGGTTTGATTTACCATATGGGCAGTGGTATGCGGGTATGCGCCGCACGTGACTGGGGGAAGGGTTTGATGTCGTACGTGGCAGGGACGTCACGTCATTCATGACATAACCTGTGAATTGAGTTAGTCATGCAGTGATTCCCTCCTATGCCAGTTTTGGCATATACCAGGTTACGGAGGCAACCACCGTAGCGGTCAAAAAGAGGTGGCCAGAGAGATAGATAGACAGATGGAAACTACAGCTACGCTGTCATTGCATGATGAATTTAGTTTTCAAAAAAATGGTTGATCCCTCCGTCATAGGAATCGGAATAACACGAAAGTAATGCGCGACCTTACAGAAGTAACTGAATGTTTACTGTACATTGATATAAGAGAATTTGCACAATGTATATTGATGTCTGGCAGCTATAGCACCGTTTAACGTGGATGCACCCACTGATGATTGGTGGTACATCTCCATCCCGACGGCTAACGTCCATGTTAAACGATTAAACAAACCCTTGTGGTAGCCGTAGTTAACGGTGAAAGCTTAATTAGAAATCGAAGTGTGATAGCCCGAAGAGCGTCGCATATTGGACGCAGAACTTCGTCGCCATCCCGCAGCATGTTGAAATGTGATTGAACACATTTTAACCGAACTAGAGGGAAACGCAAAGCGCGTCGTGCCGCCCCGGTAGCCCGGCCGGGATTTTTCTCGGGGCGAGCGCTTGAGCGGTGAACGCGGTGTTACAGCCAGGTGAGGCAGGCGCGCGTCGCAAAGCTATTTTTGGTTTGTATTAGCGTGGTTAGGGACCCTAGCGTGATGCTATGAGCGAGGCCGACGCTTTTACGACGCTTAGGCTAAGGTCGCCACCTCGCGGTGTGTTAAGACATTGACAAAATTGAACTTCTATTGAAAACGCACCGAATGGGACGGACGTGTAACGCATTGCAGGTGCTAATAGCGGAGGCCACAGTAATGACGAATTACTTTACCGCTCCCAGAGGGCAACACCACCCCGCCGACCGGGGGAGTCGTAGATATAAAAGGCGCGTTTGCAAAGCCTCCAGAGTCTGTGACCGTGGCGCAGTGGATAGCGTGCCCAGCATCTGTTGCTGCGGACCGAGCAGTCGTGGGTTCGGTGCCCTTTGACGGAACTTTTTTTCTTTGCCATCTGATCGTGTAAATTTTTTCGACGTCATTTCCGTGACGGAAATACGTCACTGAAGTCTTGGTGGACCCCGGCATAAAACACTTTCGTGTTAAAAAGCACGATTGCTCCCTTATAACACCTGTTCTTGGGCAAGTCGGTACGATTTTCTGAACATGACTTTTAGGCGCTAAGACAAGAGACTCAGCGAGAAACGCAGAGACATACGGAGCCAGCTACCAAATGACTTTATTGAAAAACAGAAACATGTAGCATGGTGCCATAGCACATGCGCATTACAAGAGGTACGATGTAACAATTCAACTTAAAGAATTTGCAAGGTGCGAATTTTATCATGGGTTTATCATGGGTATCATGGGCCTGCGTGTGTGAACATTTTTTAAAGCACGCAAGCATATTTTGTAGGAGCGGCAAAAAAAAACGGCTCTTGAGCTTTTGGAGGTACGCTTGATTAAATAGAAAGACATCACGTGTGTGAGCTATATGCCTTAGTTGCGCTCTGCGATAATGAGATGCACTTGACTGAAGAAATCTGCTTCTTCGATTTAGAAGTCCGGAACAGCTCTGGAGGGTCGCGGATGCCGGTGCTGCATTCGTTTTTCTCAGGGACCACCCGGGAGCTCATCCCACTGGTCCGTCACCGCTGGGACGAAGGTTGGCTTTTCGCGTGCCAGGCGGCCCACGACGACCCGGAACTGCCCGGACGATTTTGGTCTGCCAGCTGGCAGACGACGGCGCAGTGCGTCAAAAGTGCGGCCATCTTCACCTGGACATGGAAAATTTTCGACGTGCTCTTGCTCTCTCGTTACCTTTCTGTCCGCTTGTCACGCGTGTTCGGATTTCGCATCGTTTGCGCACCCAATTCTTGTGATCATCGGCGTGGAGAACCGCTTCGAGCATGTGCGTATTTCTGAAGGTCGGGGAAACACGCACGTTGCTTTCCAGAAAAAACAGCGTGCGTCTTAGATGCGAGCGCCTCCAGTGTTTCAAATGTGGTAAACATGATGAGTGGTTCTCAGCGCAAACGAGGAATACACAGAGAAGAATACACAGAGAAGAAGTATTGCTTTCTTGAACTGTTTTGCCTCGTGATGCATTATGTTTACAGTTACACCTTTGATTTTGTACTGTATCGCTGGTCTGGCGTCATCGACGTGTGCCCACGTGGGATATGTTGTGCTTTAAGATTTGTGGTTTCGTTGCTAATAAATTTAGTTGTGAGAACAGTGCTGGTGTTCGTGTTCCTCCTTCTCTGTGTATTCGTCGTTTGCGCTGAAAACCACTCATCATGTTTAACGCAATCCAACTAGACCAAATGTCGGTTCTTCTGCGGAATTGTGGTAAGTTTGGTCACAATTTAAATAGGTATCATTCATGATCTAAGCGCATTTTCGGTAGTGATTGGGTCGATGTTATGGCCGGTGTTGTAGCCAT
The DNA here is from genome assembly GCF_013339695.2 of Rhipicephalus sanguineus. Classification (NCBI taxonomy): domain Eukaryota; kingdom Metazoa; phylum Arthropoda; class Arachnida; order Ixodida; family Ixodidae; genus Rhipicephalus; species Rhipicephalus sanguineus. Next base: position 62,137,346 of record NC_051186.1, read on the forward strand.
AGACGCAGCAGACTGCACGGCAGACGCAATTGTGAACGCGGCCAGTATTGCAAGCGTGCAGGTGGCCCGAGACGGCAGGAAACTATTGGATCACGTGATAAGGGCGTCACGTGACGTAGTTACCTATGGGAGTTATGAGTTACCTAACTGGTCCGAGACTTGGTAAATCCAAGACGCTCACTCTTTCAAAGACAAAGATAAACCTACAGTGCTACATCAGATCCCATGTGTTGCGCATGTGCGAAGATGGCACCACGCCTCACCTTTCCTTGTTTTTTTTTTCGATAGAGTCAGTTGATAGTTGGCGCTCTGTTTGTCTGTGTGTTTCTCACTGCGTCTTTTGTTTTCGTGCCTAAAAGTCATGTTTACGGGATTGGTCACTGCATATGGAAGAATAGCAAAGAAGCCTATGAAACAATGACAAAGCAGATTCAAGGCGGAAGCGTTACTTAAACACCTGTCCTTCAAAAACGCGGAGTGTGGTAGAAAATGTTGGAGGACGCTTGAGCTTCGCCTTCGAAAGTACAACATGATAGCGTAATCAGGCCCCGTGCGCATCGCTTTCTCCATTGGTAGCCTTGCTTCGGTTCTCAGTGGTCACCTCAACGTTGCCGCAAGGAAAGGAACGTCTGTACGCGTAGCATTAGCTATTTCAAACTGTCCTACAATGCTTACTGCAAATACACTTGTGACGTGCCCACTACGCTATAATTATTCTGTTTGTGAATCAGCGAAGTACCCACTACGCATCCGTAAGGCAACGCGTGAACCTGCGCAGCTGCTCACTTTGTTGATGCTTTTGCTGCTGATGATGATATGCCTGAGTGCTTTGTGATAAGTGGGCCTTTACACCCCTCTCATGTCGTGCAATTCACATATCACGACGTCTGGCGCGATGCTACGCTTCAGCCATGCAACATTGCATGCGTTGAGGGAGAGTCTTCGCATTACTTGAGAGTTTTTTTTTAAGCTGTTCCTAGCAATGGCGTGTCTCTATGGCAGAACACCTGCTTGCCATTGGCTTCGAGTCCCACTCAAACCGATGTTGTTAATATTCATTTATTTGGATCTATCTAGAATTTTCCCAAACAGACAAGGCTGATTTTTCGCTTACAGCCAACTACGCCGACGCCACCAGCGGAATTTTTACAAATCCTGCTCTTTAACGCTATCGCGTTAAAGCCGAAGAAGCATTGGGAATGAAGACTATGCTGACGCCATGCCCATGCAGCTGGTCTACAAAGCATAACAACGTTACGAGATTTTCAAAGACTGAAGAAGGGTGGAAAACTCGTTCCACCTGCGAACATTGTGAAGTCTCTGAATCCGCTTTGCCGACGCTACCAGTGTACATAATATAGCAGGGTAGCAGTCGAGAGTACAAAGGCAGTTTGCAAACATTTTTTGTTCAAGAGCAAACCACCAAGCTGGGAAAATTCTTATTGTTCGTCTTCAACGTCTCCAATTTTGCCCAGATTTGAATCTAGTCAACGTTGCACAAACCAAACAATCGGATAACCTTGCTGCCACTTCGAAGTCTGTGGAACCTTGGAAACCTCAATCGGGCTTATTCTATCGTCAAGCTTAAGGCATTCGAAACTATCATTGCACGTTAGAGTGTGACCGCTTGAAATTTAACCAAGTAGAAATTCAGTGTAGCTATTGAGCAAGAGTACAGATTGATAGTACCTTTAAATGGAAACACTTGTACAGCAAGCAGCGGCATTTAATCAACTGTAGGAGTTTAATCTATGGTAAGAAAAGCACGGAATGCCTTCAGCAAAACTCTTCGTACGTAACTGCTTGTTGTCACGCATGAAGGTTGAAATATAGGCAGTGCAATTTAGGGTTTCCATAAAAAAGTAGTGCGGCTACACTGTCCCTATTCTTTCTTCAACGTACTTCGTTGAACATACATGTCGGCTTAGTGTTCTAGAAAAAAAGCTTTTTGCAGGTACGTGCGCCAATCTGCAAGAAACACCAATAACCGCTGCCGTTTGCACTACTTTATGCGAATGAAGACATTGAAGCATTGGGACTAAAGTCTGTTCTATTTGCGTCTGCTACAAAATGAAGACAATGGAGCAATTTGACTTGTACTCTACGATACTCTGAGCATTTTCCGCCCTAACTGTCAGCAGGAAAGCAGGTAATAATTTCGCTTGAGTCAACACTACGGAACTAAATGATAAAGGGGTTGCTTGAAGCAATTAGCAGTGCTTAAACAAGGTACGTTGCTGCGGCTAACGTTCTAATATTTGAAGTTTTCTTCGTTCTTAGCATCACGAAGGCATGCGTCCTTGGAGGTATTGTTGGCTCAAGCAGCACACCTCATTCGAAGACTGTTTGCATTAATGCACGTGCAACAGTGACCGATGAATGTGAACATTACCAGGTTAAACAGCCCTCCTTAACAGGCGCTTTCATTTCTCATCCCTGCTGACGCATAATATCTACGGTTGCTTACTTGTTTTTTTTTAAATGCAAAGCATTTTGTTGCGAACATCGGGCACCTATCTATCTATCTATCTATCTATCTATCTATCTATCTATCTATCTATCTATCTATCTATCTATCTATCTATCTATCTATCTATCTATCTATCTATCTATCTATCTATCTATCTATCTATCTATCTATCTATCTATCTATCTATCTATCTATCTATCTATCTATCTATCTATCTATCTATCTATCTATCTATCTATCTATCTATCTATCTATCTATCTATCTATCTATCTATCTATCTATCTATCTAGCCGCCTACGTCTGGGCGCCCCTCTGGTCGTCTCCATAATTTGTAGTATATCAAAGTTAGCATAGCAGGGAGACAGCGTAACGAACATGATACGCTGGTCATGACACTACTAACGCAAAATGTCTGTCGCGTACATCATTAAACCCTTCCTTTTAGTCACGTGTGGCACATACCCGCTTACCACAGTTCATGTTATGCGGGTATGCGCCACACGTGATTCACAGTCTGAATGAACACATTACCAATGAACGCTCACATAGCAAGGCAAATGGGGAGCTGAAGACAGAACAACCCTGGCACACGTTCGACTACCATCTACTCGTACACGTGATCCGCCAGAATGACGCAGTGTTCTCTTCATTTCTTACGAGGCTAGGCGGTGGCCTCATGCTGACCGAGGATGACGTATGATTGATTGAGAGCTGTTTTGTGACACACGAAGAAGCCGCCGCAAAGTGCCCTGACGTCATACGGCGATACTGCAACAATGCAGACGCCGACCGCTATATTGCACGTTGTCTAGACGCTGCGGACGACGTTTTATGTCAATCCGCATGCGATAACACAACTGGCTACACGAACAAGCAGGTGCACAGAAATGCCTTAGCCACGGTGGGGTCTTACGTAGTAAATCGGCTTCCTTGATGTCCCGAACGCTTTGGAATCCTTGTGGCAGTGAACTGGAGCTGCCGAAGTCACAGCCACCTGATGACGGAGACTGCTGCAGAACCAGGTGTCGCCGGTTGCGGACAAGAGCACCTGCATGTCTAGACCACGTAGGAGCGTGGACGCTAGGCTGGGCGATGATCTGTGGCAGCACATTCTGCGTCGCGAAGCCAGACTCTCTCCCACTCTTCCAGGGGACGCACATCTCGCGCAGCATGCTCATGGTCAAACTCTTGACGCTGGCGACGTCGTTGGGCAGTGTCACGCCCGTGGAAGTCGGCAGCAGGAGGGGATCCTGGAAGCAACGTGGCCGGTAGATTGGAAGGCCAGTCCAGCTGCTGTGCCCCATAAGCAGCTGAGTAGGGCTGTACGCGGTCACGCCAGGTGTGTTACGGTACCAGAAGAGGGCCATAGACCAGTTTGGAGACTTAAAAAGTTCATTTACAATCCTTACCATTTGCTCGTCTTCAACATTGGACTGCGGGTACGTAGGACTGCTGGTGATGTGGGAGAAACCGTAGCTCTGGCAGAAGGCGGGGTACTCTGATGATGATAACTGTTGGAGTTTAACGCCCAAAATGTCGCTGACGAGGGTCTCCGGGATCTTATGGCTTGCGAAGACACTTTTGGGGATACAGATCACCGCTGCGGACGTTGTCGTGTGGAGTGACGTCACTTCTGGGTAACGAGAGGAGTAATCGACGAGGAGAACGTTGTCTGCTCCTCCGTGATGAAAAACTTCCACCGTGACTCGCTCCTAGGGGCAGCTAGGCGTCACTGTAGGAAGTAGTGGCTCTGCTCGCTGGGCCCGCATGTTGGCACAGTTGGAACAGTTCTCCACCGTGGCTTTATCTGGCTCCCCAAAGTCGGCAACAAGACAGCCCCCCTGGCGATGTCGCGGCAAAGTTTCACTCGGGGCTGTCCATCGTGGATGGGTGACAGGACGGCATTCAGCAAAGAGGGCACCAGTAGGCGTCCCCCACCGAGGAGAAGCCTTTCACCTGGAGTGATTTCCGCACGATGAGCCGAAAACTGAGCCATCCTAGGCCACCCTTGCTCGCAATACGACCTGAGCAGAACGCACTCCGATCCGTAGCCTGGGGAGCCGGGATGTCGTCAAGGAGGACCGCAGACGCGGGAGGGCTAGCGCGGAGCGTCTCTTGGACGTACAGCTCTACCTTGTCGACGGCTGGAGTCGTTGGCACCTCGGCGACCGGGTCGCGCAAGAGAGCATCTGCGGTAATAACTGTTGGAGTTTAACGCCCAAAATGCACCTGCGTTAGCCAACTGCTTCCCATGCACACACTTGACGTCGAACGATCACTGGAAAAGGCGAATACGAAAGTGCTGGAACCGGGGTGACATGAGATCAAGGCCCGCAGTTCTAAGGAGCCTGACCAAGGGCTTATGGCCGGTCTCCATTGTGAAGCGAAGACGCCAAAAAACTCGTCGAACCGGATAATGATTCCGTTGTCAGCGAGTGCCTCTTTTTTGATGTGGCTCTGCCTTCCTGCAGGTTAACGGTGGAGCCCTTTCTCGACTGGTCATGGTATATCTACAGTCTACTGTAGTTGGTGTTGGCAAGGACCTGTATGTGCAGAGGGCTGGTGTGTGTATTGGGTCGGCTATAGCACCCACTCTCAGTGATATTTTCCTCAGTCGCTTAGATGGGAAGGTGTCCGAACATTTAGCAGGGACCGCGGGACACATCTTTCGTTATGTGGACGACTATCTAGTGCTCGTACACAAGTCAATTACAACCAGAACGTCAATAATGTGCTAAAGGATTTTAGAGAAAGTTTTTGTGGGCTGAAGTTCACAATAGAATTTGTACAACACGAGTGCGACAGTTTTTTGATATCAAGTTGCACCTCAAGGCAGAAAACGTGTGCTGGCGTTACAGTCCACGAGCGAAGAAACCGTTACTAGATTTCGCTGCCGGTCACTCTAAAGTAATAAAAATGCAATGGCAATTTCGTGCTTATAATCATTGATCCGATCATGTGCGCACGAGATCCGTTCCAGCTTTCAGGATCAGATAAACACGATGGGTACAGCTGGATACCCCACCCAGGTTTTGAACACTGTTTGCAGCAGACTCATTTCAATGATAAAATGTACGAAAAGAATCTACAAAATGTTGGAAAGCGTGCCAAATATGCTTGCAGTTCTCCCATATGTTCACCAGTTGTCGCTCGGCTTGAAGAACGTAGTATGGCGTGACGTCGGTGTTTACAGCACCTGACAACATTTGAAAGTGGTGCCCACAATTTGAAAGATGGCGGAATCCTGCCCTACGCAGAATAAAGACAGCTCAAATCTCATTTGGATTTATTCTATCATCGCGCTTAAGGCATTCGGAGCTATCACTGTATATTATAAGTGTGACCGCATCGAAACTTCACGAAGTAAGTAGAAATACAGTTGATCTATTGAGAAAGAGTACAAATTGATCGTACCGCCAAACGCATGCACTTGGACAACAAGCACCGGCTGTTATTCAGCACTATAAATTTCATCTGTGGTAAGGAAAGCACTGAAAGCTACACCGAAACTCTCCCAGAATATCTACTTGCTGCCAGCTTTTCAGCAGTGGATTCGATTATACGCATTGTGTTTCAGTGCTTTTATAGAAATGTTGTGCGATACACTTTCTCTGTTATTTGTAGAATATACTTCGGATCATACTTCGTTCCGCATGCTTATCCGCTCGCTGTTTCAGAAGGAACGTTTTTACAACTGATTACGCAAGTCTCCAAAAGCGCTAACAATCACTGCAGTTCGCATTACTTTATGCGAATTCAAGCACGGCAGCTTCGTGACGGACGTCCGTTCTATATGCGTGTCCTACAATATGCAGACAATGAAGCAGTTCACCTTGTATTGTACGATGCTCTGCGTATTTGCCGCACTTGCTGGCAGCAACAATCCAGGTAAGTGCGCATTTCACGTGCAATGTTTTAACGCAGCAGAACCTGCGTGCATTTTTTCAGGATATCGTACAATGGCGGATTTTTTGTATTTTTGCCTAAATAACAATAGTGAGCACATGACATTGGTACGCGGATACCTTCAAGACGTATGACGGAAGCACGGGTATATCTAGGTATCCAGCACATGTGGCTTATATTGCCACGCGCGCTTCTTTTTTGTATTTTTGTATAAACTTTCCGTTACACGTATATCAGCTGCCTTGTGCAAACCGCGCCCGAAGGTCTGGTACCTTACAGATTATTTTAGAATCTTCGGACAGGACTGTGCGCCGCACGCGAACTATAGTTTTTTTCTGGAACTAACTTGGCCACTAAAGATAACACTGGAAGCTTCCTTTCCACAGCTATCAGAAACCCAAGCTGAAGATTGTGTGCGACGCTCGTGCGGCTGAGCTATTCGTTATTGGGGACAGACTCTGCCGTCGAGGGCGGTTTGTCGCCGGATTTGGCAGCGGCGACGGTAAGGACACATGTGCGCATCCAATCCTTCGTCCCACAGGAATTCTAGTCAGCAACAGTTACAATGTGACGCACCAAAGATGCGATCCAAGAGTTCTGCGCATGCGCGGAAGCGGGGGCGCAGTGTTGTGGCGAAAGGAGATGCACCGTCGATATTCCAAGTTACGATAACAGCACTGTCGCCACTCTACGTTGCTTTCGAAGCCTATAAAAGACTGACGCCCTTTGCTACAGATTAGATTGCTGGATGGGGGACGATTGTTCTCGCCGCTATCGTTTGCGGTACTCACGGATTGAAACAGGAGAATTTAGGGCTAATTAAAGCGCAAACTTTCGTTTCCGTCGTCTTCAGTTCAGTTCATATCGGCGTAATTTTGAATCGAGCGCGTATATCAGAGCAAACAGTATCTTCAGAGACCGGATTCCTCGCGACATGACGTGTTTTCTCGAGAAATTGCGTATACCACTTAGAGCTGTGCACGGGCCGTATTTCCGAGCCCGAGCCCGGCCCGGGCCCGCTGACTTTGTCGAAGGCCCGCCCGAGCCCAACGGCAAAGGGCTGCGAGCCCGCCCGGCCCAGCCCGGCCCGACGTACGAAAACACAATACCGGGCCCGGCCCGGCCCGGCTTTTTGAAGGTTAACGTAATAATTAACGTAATAACGTAATAATTATTCACGTGCATATAAAAAATACTGCGAGACAAAGGTAAACGTCTTACGTACCAACATGCAACAAATATTTTATTTGCATTGCATACCTGCGACAGCGCGGCACTTTTGCTATACAAGTAGACGGTCTCATGCCAGCAACAATGGAGTTCGCTCGCCAAAGCCGTCACGTGTATAGGGTATGCCCATGTAAGCGTCAGCTTGCACGAAAGCGATCTACGTCGGCTCGCGTGCATTTTCACTCATATGGGATTTTGCCTTAAATCTAACGCGAACAGTCGCGTGACGCCGTCACTAGCTCAGGTGGTGTTACTTCGCTGTTTGTCGGAGTGCAACAGAGGCAGTGCTTTACCTGCTCCTCTTTTGTTTAAAGTAGCGAATGAAAAGGAAAAGCGGTAAAGGGCGGTTGCGTAAAAGGCGCTGCATGCGTGCTGGAAAACAATTCCCGCTCATTCTCTATATTTCGGGCTTGAGTCGGGCTTTGCGCCGGGCCCGAGCCCGGCCCGATAAAACTCCAAGTAGCCCGGCCCGGGCCCGAGGTGAAAATACGTCGGCCCGCGCGAGCCCCGCCCGCGGGCTGGGTCGGGCTCGGGCATTCGGGCTACCCGGAGCCCGTGCACACCTCTAATACCACTCATTATACTAAAAAATTTGATGTCGCGTTTGAATCCGCGAGTGCTGTACCGCTTGAATTGCTTGTACGTTGTGTTATTATCAGTTTCCAGGTGCAAGTTCGCCCAAATAAAGAGTTCCGTATTTCCGTGTTGCTGCAGCCTTCCTCACCGTCATGGCCACGTGGCATCTGGTGGAGCTGCCGGTTCTTATAATAATATCTGGGGTTTAACGTCCCAAAACCACGATATCATTATGAGAGACGCCGTAGTAGAGGGCTCCAGAAATTTCGACCACCTGGGGTTCCTTAACTTGCACCTATACCTAAGTACACGGAAGCTGCTGGTTCTTTGATGTTCCTGACGCCGTCGATAAGCCATGATCCAAGCCCCAGCCTACAAGACACCAAAGAGCTAGCCTCAGACAACAAGGACTTCCGGCAGAATACGAATCTCTACCCGACAGGAACAGGAATACACCGGCCATGACCGCCACGTCAGTGATGATGACAGCTCCCATGGCAACTAAACCTATGCTGCTACAACAACCAAGGGCGCCACCAAACTCTTCGTGGATCAGTATGTAAAAACTCAGAAAGTCGGCTGTGTAGCGAGGAAGAGCAAGAGTTTTTGAGTCTGTTGCTGTGCACAAGATCTACCTTCGTGTCCTGCCGGTTATACCTCCACTGTTTACGACGTCACTACCTCATAATAAATCGTCGTACGATATCGGGTTGAGGTGCTGGAATCCCTGGTGTCTACCTAGAATTTCGCACCGAACGTTGCCAACTGCTCCAAACACTACTATGACCGACGCTGTCAACAATCAGCCCGAAGGCGCCGTCGCTTCCACCACCTGCGGCGCCATCCAGCGGCAACGCGACCCTACAGTCTAGCGCAGCAGGTAAGCCTGACGCAGACGACTGGCTTTCAATCTATGAGCTAGTCAGCGAGCACAACAAATGGGATAACCCGGCGAAACTACGTGACGTTACCTTCTACCTTGCTCGAGTTGCGATCCTCTGGATCAACAATCATGAGCGTCAACTGCAAACCTGGACCACTTTCAAGACAACATTCACGGAAGTCTTCGGCCGCCCCACCTTGGAAAAGCCCCGCGCTGAGTAACGTCTACACCTGCGCGCTCAACTACCTCGTGAGACGTACACCACCTACATAAAAGATGTCGTGGACATTTGCGCCCGTGTCGATTCCTCCATGAGCCAAGAGGACCAAGTGAGGCATATCCTCAAAGGCATCGATGACGGCGCATTTCAAGTGCTTCATGCGCGAAACCCTACTTCTGCCGCGGCTATCATCACATTCTGCCAGAGCCTGGATGAGTTGCGTCAATAAAGGGCGCTTGCGCGCAGTGCTATTGCACCTACCCATTCGCTCTCGGGTCTCACGCTTGCCGGCAACTCGACGTCTTGGCATTTGGCCACCGGTATCAAAGTCACGTCACACAGAAGTCACACTTTCCAGAATTAGAATAGGACATACACACACTACACACGCACACCTTTTGTCCGGTGGTGACCCACCCATGTGTGAAAAATGCGGTGCGCCACTTACTGTTCTTCACATCCTGCTTCAATGTACGCATCTAGACGCTATTAGAGAAAAGATTTTTCCATCATACCGCCAACACTTCCCACTTCACCCTTCAATGTTTATAGGCAGGTAACCGATTTTTAAACATGACTTACTCTTCCGTTTTTTTCAGAGATTTGCATAGCTTCAATGTTATATAACAAGGCAACCGCAGCACGGCCTCTCAACAGAGGCAGCTGCTGGGGTAGTTTCAAAGAAAGCACTTGCCTCCAGGCCTTTGGGTACAAAGGAATTGAGGAGGCACACGTGCTAGTCACTTTTCCTCACTTCTGAAATAATGATCGCTCATCACTCATCGAACAACCATTGACCAGTCCATACGTCACCGCCATAATTTTATTATATATATATATATATATATATTATTTACGCTTATCTAGAGGGCGTGTTTTAAGGCCACTTTACAGCCATCCTACATCAGAACATCGCAAGTCACTGATCACTGCAAACATCCCATCATTAGTAACGGCGCTCTTTGGCCAACAGTGCTTTCCATAAAAACCCACATATCATCATCAACTCGACTCCCCATACATCACTCTCCGGCCAGATTAAGGACTTCATTCGGATAGAGGTGGCGCGCCATCTGTCTATGCTTCATCTAAGCGATCACTCTATACAGCCTGCAACGCCTCTGGCTGCTCCCATCACAAGGGCCATCCGCGAGCAGTTTGCCGAGTCGCTAACTTTGGCAAAACCACGCACTCCCGTGGCTGCACCTCTGACTTTTGCCGCCAATGCAGCACGACCTGCGTATCAAACATTAACATTTCCTGCCGCGATGCGACCACGAACATCCGCACGTCCCTTGTCACGACAAGTTCCACCTCGACGCCATCTCCAGAACCCCTGGCGCACACGCGACAACCGGCATGTATGTTTCGCTTGTGGTTTCGCCGGCCACATAGCACGCTTGTGCAATCGCCAGATGCCTTCCTCGAATTCAACTGTCGCAACACCTGGTTATGGCTATTTTCATGATGATACTTATCATGCGATGCATTCCAACTCGCATTTTACGTCGCTGTCTCGACGTTCTTTCGCCAACCATCGCTCACTCTCACCACGTCGTCGCTCGCCTTGGCCTTTATGTCGTCGCCAGTCACTAAGCGAGCGAAACTAGCGGCGGAAGTTCTGCAGCGATGAACTGCAAGCTTCACGACTTTTACAAGGCTTGCACAGTCGCCGCGCGATATACTGGACGTTATAGTTGAAGGAACTGCCGCAATAGCGCCTAATTATACTGGGGCTCCAGTTTCTGCCATAGACGAGACGCTGCGTAGAAAACTGGATATGGTCACAGCGCCGCTGTCTGGCATGCTACTGCGCATTGCAAGTACGCAACATGTCGCGCCGCGTGCTGCTTGCACCGCAAGAGTGGTCATTAAAGGCGTTGTATACGTTGTTGAACTTTTCGTGATGTTTTCATTCTCCCATTAAATCATACTTGGCTGGGACTTCTTGTCCCAACATCGCGCCGTCATAGACTGTGCCCGAGCCGAAGCGGCGCTTTTCCCATTCTCCGGATTCTCCGGATTCCCATTCTCTAGGTGAAGCCGCAAAGCTCACTGTTGTTTGCGACACGGAAGTACCGCCCGAATTGTCCGTATTCGTGCCTGTACCTAGCTCCGCCGCGCGAGACGCTGCCGTACTTTTCACGCCGCCGCCTATTTTACAGCGAAAGCTGTTATGTGACAACAACAAGGGCCGTTTTTGGCGCCATAGCTGCCCGTAGTTGTCCGTTTTTGGCACCGCAGTTGTCCGTCGGTGTCCGTAAGCGGTATCGCACGAAATAAAATAGAAATTCCAGGATGGAACGGGGTTCCAACATGGGCCCTTTGCGTTGGACCCCAGTATTCTACCTCAGAGCCATGCCGGGGCTTGAAAGTACTTTGCAAAAAGACCCTATACAGGCTTCATGCCTGGAAGCAACCACATTAACATATGTAATGTAGCGTGGTAGAAGAGTAAAATGGCAACCAGGCGTCACACAACGCGAATTCTGTAACCAGCTGTCAGCGAATGCAGCCAATCAAGCTTTGCGAGGAAATTCGCGAGGGAAAATGAATAATATAACAATAATGTATGGCGTTTAACGTCCCAAAACCACGGTATGATTATGAGGAACGCCATAGTTGCGGACTCCGGAAATTTCGACTACCTGGGGTTCTTAACCATGCACCTAAATCTAAATCTAAACATTTTCGCTTCCATCGAAAATGCAGGCAGCGCGGCCGGGATTTGATCCCGCGCCCTTCGGGTCAGCAGTCGAGTGCTGTATCCACTAGACCACAGAGGCGGGGCGAGGGCAAATGAAGACAATGAAGAAAGGTGCATTAAAACACTAAACGTGTACCTTTGTAATCTTGTCCTTAAAAAGCTTTTTATAAAATGCGGGTAAATATATCTAATCTCATCAAAATTGTTCTGATCAAGTTAATACGGCTGCCTGGAATACGAGCTCAATAGCATAAGTTTTGAAGTCTTAATTCGATGTCTTATTTATTATTACCATTTCTACTCTTACTTTTTTATCATTTTACATTCTTCGAATAAGATTTTAGGCTTGAACTACATATTCTTGGCCCATCCCCCAGAGCGGGTACGTGCCATAGAACAGAAGGCAAAACAAACAAAGTATTCTACGATGCTCCACGAATTGGCTGCCCTTGCTGACAGCGAGAAACCAGGTAAGCGCCTATTTTAAGTGTAAGCTGTAAGCGCACCCTAAGTTGCCGAGAAATGAGAAAGGGCGTCGTTCGAATATTCTTATGACTAAGATTACAAAGCAATTACGCATTCGTAAAAAAACATCACAAGTGAACTGTTTGCGTCTTCTTAATTGCAAATTACCTCTACCTTTCAGTAGGTTAAGATTTTGTTGCTGCTGCGGCAAGCAGTTGCGCGTGAAAGATCAGTGATTGCTTACGTCAAAAAAAGCAAAAAATTACAGCATATCCACGGGTGAATGGTGAAGAGCTTGAGCGAAGCTCATGAAGCAATCATGGTCTCTGGATCGGCTTCTCGTTGAGCCCGTTTCGCAGCGGCGTCCTTGGCGTGCACCGTCTCGGGATGCGCCTGGCTGCCGCCAAGCGAGCGCCCGCCGCTGCGCATCTTTCATGCTCCACCAACCAGCCGACACGTACGGCGACGATCCAGGAGAATGAGAGAGGCGCTCGCTCCCCGCGCAGCCCGCGCAGCCCGCGCAGCAGCCAATCGGAGAGCAGCGGCACTTCTAGAGCCATGTAGTGTCGATTCACACAAGCGCCATATTGCACACAATTCTATTGGACCAACGCCATCTAGGAAATGAGACGGGAAATGGTGATGACGACGATGAATGGATGGATGCTATGAGCGTCCCTTTTATAATGGCGCGGTGACAAGTGCGCCACCAGGCTCGAAAAAAAAAACCTTTACTCTTTTTTTTTAGCGTTGGCCTAGTGTCTTTACTTCAATTAAAACTATTTTACTCCAGAAAAAAAACATTAAGTTTTCAGCTCCGTTCTGTGCCCTTTACGGCAGAATGTCGTTATTTTTTTCCCATTATTTATTTTTGTCCTTTCTCTCTAGTTTTCTGCCACCAACACTCTAACCATCTCTTACTTATTTCAATCGCGGGTGTGTTCAGCTTTCCATTGTCTCTAAAACCCAAGGCGTCATGTAGGCTCGTGCCCAAACGTACACCTGGGTGGATGTGTCCACATTCAATCAGAACATGCTCCACCGTATCCTGATCTTTCCCGCAGCACGTGCATTGTTCTTCTTCTTTACTGAATCTCGCTTTATCACTACGCGTTCTAAGGCAACCCCATCTCGCTTCAAACAGTAAAGCGCTTCCCCTTGAATTATCGTAAAATGCCTTTCTCCTTATTTCATTTTTACCCTTTTGGTAGTTACTCAAAGCCGGTTTTTTCTCCATAGCTGCCATCCAGTAAATCCTCTCCGCCTCTCTGACTTTTCGCTTAACGCTCTTTGTTGACATACTGCTTACACTACCAGCCGTATATTTACTAGTGAGCCTCCTAGTTCTTTTTCTCCACTGTGTGTCCACGCTCTTCCTATACAAGTAACGGAACACCTTGTCTGCCCATCTACTCTCATTCATATTCCTTAGCCTTTCTTCGAACCTTATTTTGCTCTGAGCCTCCCTCGCCTCAAAACCTGCCCATCCCATATCGCCCTTTACAGGCTCATTTGTCGTCTTCCCGTGAGCACCCAACGCGAGGCGTCCCACAGTCCTTTGATTTATATCCATTCCCGATTGCACCTCTGCCCTCATGCACACCACTGAGTTCCCAAAAGTAAGCCCCGGAACCATTACACCTTTCCACAGACCTCCAAGCACCTTGTACCTATTGTATCCCCACAATGCTATGTGCTTCATTATTGCAGCATTCCTCTTTCCTTTTGCTGCTGAGGCTTTTTCCTGTACCTCCATGTACCTGTCACCCTCATTTATCCATGCTCCGAGGTACTTGTATTCGCTCACCCTCGGTATTTCTCGGCCCTGTATTGACACCGCCTGATCACAAGGGTCATTGAATACCATCAATCCACATTTTGTTACACTAAATCCTTGTCCTAGAGCTTCCCCTTGCCTTCCGCATATATCCGCCAGCTGCTGTATATCCTCTGGACTGTCAGCAAATAAGACAATATCGTCAGCATAAAATAATCCTGGAAGCTTCTGCTCAATTATCACGCCGCCCTGTTTGTGTGACAGATTAAAACCAAAGTTGCTACCTTCTAGCGCTTTTTTCATATTCAATATGTACAGCATGAATAACAGCGGGGACACAGGACATCCCTGTCTCAGCCCCTTGCTAATCTCAACGTTCTCTTTGCTACTTATTCCTTCCCATTCTATGCAAACTGTATTTTCTCGGTATATCTCCGTCAAAAGCTGTATACAGTCGTCGCCTGTGCCCATTCCTTTCAATATACCCCACAAAATTTCCTGATTAACGTTGTCGTACGCCCCAGTGATGTCTAGAAAAGCCATGTACAAGGGCCTATTTTCTATTTTAGACATTTCTATACACTGAGTGAGAACAAACAGGTTATCGTCTAACCGCCTGTCGACTCGAAATCCATTCTGGAGTTGTCCCAAAATATTGTTGTGTTCTGCCCACTTTTCTATTTTCATTTTTACTGCTTGCATCGCCAACCTGTATAGTACCGATGTAATGGTTAGTGGTCTATACGAGCGAATGTTATCCTTTTCTCCCTTGCCTTTATAGATTAAGTTCATTCTACCTTTTCGCCAACTATCCGGTATTTGCCTGTCCTTTAAGCATTTTTCTACAGCTTTCAGCAGTGCGTCTTTAGTGCTATTTCCTAGTTCGTTAATGAGGCTAACGGGAATCCCATGTAAACCCGCGGCAGTGCGCTTTGGAATTTTTCCTTCAGCCTTTTTCCAATTGAAATTCTCCAGCACTAGCTCTTCCTCGGTTGCTCTCTCCGCCACACATTTACTCACCGTGGAAATCCCCTGGACGCTCTTTTTAAACGAATCGGCTGTTACCTTTCGAATGTAACCTAGCGCTTCGTACCCTTCCAATTGATTTCCTCCTTCATCGAGAATATGTTGTTGCGTTGTGACAGACTTCCTACCTAGCGCCTTTATGTGGCTCCAAAATATCCTAGGTGCGGCCTCCTGTTTTTCGTGAATCTCTGTCACCCAGCGTTCACTTTCGCCTTTAATTTTTGCCTCGACCAATTTCTGTACAATGGATTTTTTCTCTAGATATATTTCCGATATTTCGTTGACTTCGTCCTGCGGTCGCTTGTCCTTTTTTGCCCTTCTATGATTCCGTGATGCTTCACGCCGCTTGTCGATCGCTTCCCTGATTTCCTTGTTCCACCAACTTTTTGGCTTCCTCTTTCCTTTCCAGCAAATAGGTTTCTTCTCTCCCCCTATCTCTTTCGTCATTAGATCTAATAGCTCACTGTACTCCCAGTCCTTGCCTGGTATTTTACCTACTTCTTCCTCGACTCTTGTGGCTATACTTATTATTTGTTTGTCATTTAAATACGAGGCGCCAGACTTTGATTCTATGCTCTCATTTCCAGTTTTATATCCCATTTGTAATGTTATTCGTTTATGATCACTACCCAAGCTTTTAATCCCTTCCTCGTCTATTCTCATTTCTCTCAGCTTGTGATAAATTCCTTCAGACATGAGACAATAACCAATACTTGACTGTTTGTTTCCGACTTCCCACGTGATCTGGCCGTCACATTAGGCCCCGTGTTAACTATCTCCAGACTATGTTGCTCGCAGAGATATAGTAATAACTTCCCATTGGTGTCTGAATATCCGTCAAGGTCGTGTATGTGGGCATTCATGTCCCCTAGAAGGATGATTTCCGCCCCATTACCAAATTCCTTAATATCCTCACTCATGCAATCCACTATCTCCTGATTCCTTTCTCTGCAGTTATTTCCCGTCCACAAGTGGGCAACCCCTAGACACGTTTTCTTTCCACCTACTGTGCCCAAAACCCAGAGGTGCTCTGAACACGTCTGTTTCACTCTAACCCATTTGGCGTCGCGGTGAATTAGCATTGCTACACCCCCACCTTTCCTTTCTGATGTGATCCTGTTGCACCCTTCCCAAAAATAATTTTCAATATGTGGTGGCTCTTCCAAGTCTCTAAGGTGTGTTTCTGTAACCGCATAAACGCCTATCTGTTCTTTGTTTAACTGCTCCTCAATCTCTAACCATTTTGCCTTTTTTCTGCCACCCTGCATGTTTATGTAACTAATTGCAACACGCGCCTTATCCCTTTTCTTTTACCTTTTTTCTGGTTTTTCCCAATACTACCTGTCAAAGAGTTCTGGTTGTTTTCCCTGTTACTAGCTACCCCGGACTCTGAAGGGCCCGCGTGCCCCCACAAAAAGCTACTGCACGTCCTGCCAGCCGCCAGCCCACCTCATGACCAAGCCTCTTATCGAAGTGAATTCTGTCTCTTTGGAAACCGCCCCACCTGTGCACCTCCCTGTTTATATCCACTACCTCGAAACCCTTCTCTCGACTAATTCGCCATACTTCTTTGTTGCGTCGACAACCGCTC
>NC_051186.1:62154297-62181857 GCF_013339695.2 Rhipicephalus sanguineus
TCATGACCGCCTATGGACTGCTGTACAGTGCCACCACCACATACGTGTCAGCTCATTTATTGATAATTTCCTTTTATTTTTCTTCTCGCTCCCCCCTCTCTCTCTCTTTGTCTCTCCCATCTTTCCACTCCCTTTCCCTTTCCCCCGGCGTAGGGTAGCCAACCGGACTGCTGTCTGGTTAATCTCTCTGCCTTCTCTCTTTTGTGTTCCTTCCTTCCTTCTGCATGGGAGTGAAGTTCGTGTTGCCCCTTTCTCCGGTGTGAACCGAGAAAGCCGGCTCTCGTATGTCGCTGATGAGAGGAGACTTAGACTGGGTAAAATGCAGTTCGTTTATTCCGATGCGCACTCGGCGCGTTCCGAAATCCGTCTCTCACCGGACCCTCCATTCAGGTCTCTTAAAACACTGCTGCACGGGGTCTTCACAAGTTCAGGCACGGCACTCTCGAGCGGAGGTCACGTTCCCACGGTTCGAGCACGGCGAGTACAACACCGCAGTCGTCGGGTCATTTAGCTCGGCAGAGCCGCAGTCCGTGGCGAGCACTTGAAGTCGTAAATCTGAGCTCCGAGTTCGTTGAGCAGACGCTCGCTGCCGTCGCTGTCCGAGTCCCCCGCAATGGCTTGCGCCCACCGCACGGTCGTACGAGGCGCTGACGGAGATGTTCCGGCCAACACCACCACGCGTTTCCGAAGACGCGCTTCTAGGAAAACGCCGCCGAAGCCAGCTGATATACGTGCCGACCCCCGGCATTCGCCCGCAGCTCGGTTTTGTTTATACGAGCCGCAGGCGCCCCATTGCTCCGTCCGACAATGGGTGACCTCAAGGAAGAGATCGCGTCAGTCCGCAATTATAGTATTATGTAGGGCTTCCACAATATCTAACCGACAAACCGAGAAAAGATGCCGTGCTTACGAGAGCGAGCGTCTTATTTAATTCCTCTTCCTCCTCGTCTCTCTGTTACCTTTCACGGGATTTCTTCACCCTCCGCCACACTGCATGTTTCGACTTTCCAACCAGTGTGATCCCCGAACGCGCCACCGGTTTCGATGAGCTCGACTGGCAGGCTTCGAGAAAATACGACCTGCTGCCGAATAGTCCAGGGATGATGGCCACAGATGCTTGAATCCGCAACATCAACCATAGACGACGGGCCCCTTGTGTCCAGTGTGCGAAAGTGGGAATTTTCGCACACTGGACACAAGGGGCCCGTCGTTGACACTTTCGAAAGTGGGAATTTTCTATCGTCAGCGCGTCTGCTAAAAAGATTTGGGTCCATATCAAACACAATTTATGCCTCTCAAGACCATGAAAAATGACGATTAATCGATTAATCGATTAAAACATTCCACCGAAAGCAATTAATCGATTAAAGGCTAAATCAATTAACGATTAATCGATTAAAAATTTTAATCGACCATCCCTAACGCCCACATATACTCCTGCATTGTGTCGGGGTGTGTCGCAACAGCTCGCGGTGCTGGCAAAGTTTTCCAACGCAATTCTCGGGTGTTTCAATGCCTCAATGAGTCGGCCTGGCCACTGGCGAGGAAGCATGCGCGCAATTTTAGCTTCTGTAGTGGCATCTGGTGGCAGCTTCGTGAACTACATTAATTTCCCAAATTCTTGGCCATGCCTTAGAATTCAAAACAGCACCTTAAAACCATGACATTGAAGGGTGACGAAGAAAATAGCACTCAGAGGGAATGTACAATATGAAAAAAGAAATGGCGAAAGCTTGCACTCGGCCGCGCAAGGCTTGAGACACAGCGAAGGTGGCCGATTTGATGGTGTTTTGTGACTCGCATACGCGCTACATACCACTCACGGTGATCGGCAGTATCTTCTCGTCGTCTCTTGTTCTCCATTTGACTGACCGCGTATTCTGAATCTCCTGGTCGTTGCCGTTCTCGTACAGCGACAAGCATCGCTTCCCGATGCGCTGGTGCTTCTTCAGTAGTACGTACTTTCTTTGCGCGTCCCATGGCTGTATCTGATTGAGTGGCGGAAGCGCGGCGGAACTTGGTTGCGCGAGGTGTCTCCGTCTAAGAATGGAAGCTTGAGCGAGTTGGTATGCCTTCATCTTGGTTCGGCCAAACATAATCCTACATTAGACGAGTGGGAGGCGACCCTGTCCAGCTCTCAACCAGGACATTAACAAGCCCTGGTCGACCGAGCCCGGACGGCGGCAAGAGCGAATGGTCTTCCGGACTTGGAGGTCCAACCACTAGAGACTCAACTTATTTGAAATGTTTTTATTATCTTGGTTGAAGCAGCGCTCACGAAACGGCGACGAAGTAAAAGAAAACACAGGTCAAAGCCTGTCCTGTGTATTCTTTTACTTTATCGCCGTTTGGTGAGCTCTGTTTCAACCAAGGTGAAGGTGTCTCCGTCGCTGGGCATGGCTTAGCAATAGCAGATCCGTGGTTGTCACTGCTACGCGTGGCTTGTCCTGAAACGCGCACGTTTCACGGCTTGCTAAAGAGCTTGGTTCTTAAAAAGCAAGCCATTTCACTCTGTGAAGTGGTATGGCAGCGAAGCTTATTAGCACAACACGCAGATGTGACACTAACTCTCAACGAAGGTGCGAACTCATTTATTAGGCAACTTTAATTAGGCACCCACAGCCGCTCTGCAGACGCAGGTACTCATCCATTTCTAGGCGCGGCCTGCGTCCGCAGAACCGTTTCGGATGCCCAACAAACATCCTCTAATGTGTTGATCGGTGCTCATAGTGAGAAAGATACGCGCCTAAATTTATTGTCTTTATCGATGATGATCATTGGTAATCACCGGTGGATTATTATGCGTTGGTAGAGCTGGGTGGTGGTGATGGCCTTGTAGGCGCTATGGCTCACACTGATCGGCTCAGGTACAAGCTTGGAACGTTGGCAGCCAGTGTCCAATTTACGCACCACCGGTCGTGCCTAGAGGAGTTTGCACATTTTGTGCCGTACATCAAACTAAAGCGCTCCCATGCTGATTGCGTAAGTGACTTCTTGTCTAGAATGGTGATGTCGATGTTGAAATCACCAACGACATGATTGGCGTGGTGATGGGTATGTCATCGAAAACCCTTTGCAATGAGTTGACATGAGTACCTCCGTATGATCCTTGGGTGTAACCGGAGATATGTGCAGTGTGTACCACACTGGTAAGCCTTCCATATGGATGCCCTACTTAAGACCTGGCCCTCATTTCCCAGCTGCTGCAAAGCAACTGACCATGGCGGGGAACAGACATGTGATGGAGCGGAGCGTGCTAGGAATCTCTGGGGGCGAAGAGGCCGCCATTGGAATCTGAACCTGGCCACTCCGGAGGCTAGCAAACTAACTAGTCATGAAAGCCTAGCTGCCCTGTTCGAGGAACTATAGGGTGTTAATTGGGATGCAATAGTGCTCAGTGAAGTTAAAGGGCCCCTAAACCACTAACAGACGCTCGCCTGCTCCTCTCCATGCCTTTCCTGTATCGACAACAGCTGTCATGACGTGGCCTCTATGATTAGGTGATGTCGCGAGCAAGAGACGCTGTCAGTGGGCGAACAAGACCCTGTTTTCTGCTAGCAGGTGCGCGCGCTTCTTGCGTTTCCTCCTCGGACGCTGAGGAAGGGCACTCGGAGAAGTGGATATACACGGGCCTCAAACCTTTCCGCCTCCATCGAAAATGTATCCGCCGCGGCCGAGATTAGATCCCGGGAGAAGAAAGCCTCAAACCCTAGATGAAGCTAAAGAGAAACAATGAAGGCCGCCCAGCTCTGCACTTCCTTCAGGCTTGGCATCACTATCGTGGAGCTGTTTTAAGTTTTGTTTCATGATATGTGCCTTGTCGGCAACTAACGGCTTTAACATTTCACAGTGATACATTCCTTGTATCTGTGAAAAGGTTTATTAGCGCTTAAGGGACGTTGCGCTCATCAGCGGCGAGGCAGGGATAGCCACCGTTCAGCGAGACAGCAGCCATCCGAAGCACGAGCCGAGCGAGCCGAGCGTTGCCGGTGCTTCTGAATGGAGGCGCATTTTCTTCACAGTCGCCCCCAGTGAAAATAGCGATCCTGGCAATGTTCGAGGCAGAGGCGCATGATATGGCATTAGATGGGAAACATGCACGATGTGACATCTATGGCAGCGCATGTCATCTGATCCAGGAACTGACTCGATAAAAAAATTTACCGGAGAGGTTTCCTCCAAGACGTTGTAGGGCCATTCGTACTTTGGAACGAGGTTCGAGGAGAGTCCCGGAGTTTGGCATGGGACAGATAACCATACAAGAGACCATGGGGCAGAATTAGGGTCTGGAAGTGAGGTGCTGCGGTTTTATTTCTGACGTTGCTGCTCTTGCGATGTAAACGTGCCGGTGAGTTGACGGCACTCATCGGCTTGTTGAGCAACACCAGACGCAGGTGGACACTCGGAAGCATCATGAGGGTAGGGAAGTACAGTGTCGGTAGTATGTGGAGGCTCGTGTACGTAAACGAGAAAGAAAGACAACAATCCCGTAGGTGTTCCTATCACGGTGTTGTATGCGAATGTTACATATGGTAGAACATAGTCCCAGTTAGCATGGTCAGATGCGGTGTACACAGAGAGCTTATCAGCTAGCGTGCGGTTAAACCGTTCTGTGAGCCCGTGCGTCTGCGGATGGTATGCCATGGTCGTTCGATGAATGATATTGCATTCAGAAAGCAGAGCTTCGGCAACCTCGCAGAGGAAAGCGCGGCCTCTGTCACTAATGAGCTCTCGAGGTGCGCCATGTCGAAGGATCAAGCCATGTAAGACGAAGGTGGCGACATCCCGAGTGGTAGAGCTCGGCAAAGCGGCAGTTTTGGCGTAGCGTGTCAGATGGTCGACAACATCTATAATCCAGCGATTTCTATTCGGTGTCATTGGAGGGAGACCGTAGAGTTCGACGCCGACGCCATCTAACGGCTTGGAAGGGCACGCAAGCGGCTGCAATGCGCCAGTGGCACATAAAGGTGTCGATTTGCGTCGTTCACAGTCAGGAGAGCGCTGCACAAATTTCCGCACGAAATTGTACATGCTGCGCCAGTATTAGCGATGGCAAAGGCATTGGTATGTTTTGAATACTCCGACATGGCCACATTGCGGACCATCGTGAAAAGAGGCGCATATTTCTGATCGCAAATTGCGTGAAATGACGAGTAGCCACCGGCCAGAGCTGGGCAAGGATACTTCGAAAATGTATCGCGATACGATACAAGATACTATATCACTGATTGTATCTGACACGATACATTCCAAATGTATCTTAAGATACTTCGATACATTCGTAAATTTGTTGTTATATAGCTGTACAATGCAGCACTAAACGTCTATGCACTAAAATATTCGCTTGGAAATTATTTCACTGCGAACAATTTTGTTTCATTCGAATAAAATGTGTGTTAGTATCTCAAAAGTTTCGTACTTCTTGCTCAGGGTACATTAGTTTCATTCCGAAACAACTTATTGACGTTGCTTTAACTTCTTAACATGACGGCACTTTGTACACTTTGCTGACGGCGGTTTTTGTTTGTCGCTTTTGTAATTGATGGGACTCGCTGCTCTACTTGCCGACCTGCAAACGGGTTGTCATCTACTTACAGGAACTTTATTAAGAAGCCTCCGCACGATGGCGGTGTGGGGTTCTTGCTTGCCCGTAAACGTGTTACGGTTTTCGCAATAACGTATCACCGGACAGGTGTACGTCGCCAAGTACATGTGCAGCCCAGGAACGTTTCAGACGTGTAGTACAGTTGCCCAAAGCGCCACATTACACCGCTGCTATTTACTCTATTGCCACTTATAGCTCTAATTACCGGGTGATTAGAAACCGTAAAATAATTTAAGGAAGCTTAAAACAAGGACGACAAATATATCTAAGTAAACTAAATCGGCGGTTTCGTATCAAACAAATCGAATAAGTATAGAAACACGATGCAGGCAGCACTCACAAGAACTAGTAGTAATTATTGCGTTTTACGCGTCCCAAAACCACGATATGATTACGAGAGACGCCGTAGTGGAAGGCTCCGGAAATTTCGACCACCTAAGGTTCTAAAACCTAAATATAAGTACACGGGCCTCTAGAATTTTCCCTACATCGAAATGCGGTCGCTGCGACCTTCGGGTCATCAGTCAAGCACCATAACCACTAGATCAGCGCGGCGGATAATCCCTAACAGCGATGACAATTAAATTCAATACCTACGGAAAATAGCGCGAAACGGCTACGCTCATCAGAAAATTGCGCGTGGCGCAGCGTAGTCGCAGCTGCTTTTGCGCCATAAGCAACCTAATTAGCTAACTAAATAGCTCACCAGAGAAACGGAGCATATGGAATAACAATATTTCTTGGGTACCTTCGCTAACATAGTGATGATGGCTCCCAATAATTTATGTTATTATAATTCCAACTCATTTCGGCTATTTTACTTAGTAGTAAGCAGAAATTTTAGGCGAAGCTCCTCTTAGTCTAACCTTGCCACGCGTCCGGCGTAAGGCGTAACCGGCAGTATCTCCCGAACAGTATCTCCCATCACCGATCCTTTGCAAACTGTCCACTACTTTGTCTTTGCAAACATCCCACTAATATCCATCAACGATCCATTACTTCACCGACCACAAAGAGTATCTAAGATAGTATCTAAGATACATGTACCTTCGATACTGCCCAGCACTGCCACCGGCGGCCATCGGCAGAGTAGTTGCGAAGATGAAGCAGCTGATCCCGAATGTTGAAATGGAAAGCTTGGCGTTGGAGGGATCGAGATAGAGGAAGGCTGGATTTGGTTGATTGGTAACAACTTTATTGATGGTCCGGCAGAGGTTTCGCCGACTAGGCTTTAGGTCTCCCACGTGGGGACGTCGAGGCCTTGCCTCACCGCTGCCTCGTGGGCCTGCTGGACAGCCCCAAGTTGGTCGCCGAGGCTGGGGCTGCGCAAGGCAGCGGCCCAGCGCGGCGGAAGGGTTCCGGTGTTAGCACCTTCCGGATTTTTGTCACAGTTCCAGAGCATGGGATTTAATGTGGCGACCTCAGTGTGGCAGACCTTGCATATATTTGTCGGATATGTACTCGGGTAGAGCCTGTTACACTGTGCGGGGTTGGGGTACGTGTACGTCTGCAGTTGTCAGAGGGCCGCCGCCTGCGTCCTGTTCAGCTGGTCGCTGGGCGGAGGAAAGGTTCGGCGGGCCAGGCAGAAGGCCTTGGTAATTTCATTATAGCTGGTCAAGCGGTCTTTGGTGTTGCCCCATAGACGACGGTCGCCGGTGCGGTTTGTGAGCTCGCGTGCCTTGGCGTGTGCCGTCTCGTTTAGGTTGCGTTGAGTCTCTGATACCTCTCCCATGTGAGCCGGAAACCAGATGAGTCCGGTATGACATTCTACCGCCCGATGGACTTGGCTATTGCGCAGGATTCGGGCCGCTCATCGCGAGATCCATCCTTTGGCGAAGTTTCTGATCGCTTGTCTCGAGTCGCAGATGACCGTCGTGCACGTCGGATCCGTGAGTGCGAGCGCCACCGCCACTTCCTCCGCTTCTAGTGCGTGCTCGCACGATATACTTGCCGATATTCTCGTTTGGCCTTTCCAATCGACGACCGCGACCGCGAATCGTGAGCGTTCTGCGTATTCAGCGGCGTCAACGAACCGCGCCCCCATTTCGTCTCCGTAAGTGTGGAGGAGAACTCTGGCCCTGGCCACTCTTCTGCCTCGGTTGTGCTCCGGGTGAACGTTCCGTGGAATCGGGTCAACCCTTAGCGCTTGCCTGATCCTGTCTGGAACGGCGGATTTCTGGCCATGTTCTGTGTGGTAACGGATGCCGAGAGTTTCCATGATCTGGCGTCCCGCTCTCGTGCTCGATAGTCTTTCTAGTTGTGAAGTGCGCTGTGCCTCGGCGATTTCGCTAAGCGTGTTGTGAAGCCCAAGTTGAAGCAACAGGTGCGTGCTGGTAGACTCGGGTAGCCCCAGAGCTATCTTGTACACCCTGCGGATGAGGACGTCGATCTTGGCTTCTTCTGCCTTGTACCAGTTGTGGAATGCCGCGACGTACGCAATGTGGCACATGATGAAAGAGTGTATAAGTCGTATGAGACCTTCTTCTCTCATTCCGCTTCTTCTGCTAGTAACCCTTTTGAGGAGTCTCATGGGGTTAGTCGTCCTATGCTTTAGTTTAGCAATCGTTTCGCCGTTGACGCCGTTGGCCTCAATTATCATGCCAAGGACCCTTATGCTCTTTACTATCGGGATGGTTGCTCCGGTGCTCGTGTGCAGCTTGGTCTCTACGTATTCTCGCCTAATTGTCGCCGCCCTCCCACCGCCCTCGAGTGGTCTACCCCTTTGCGTGGGCCGGTAGAGTAGGAGTTCAGACTTTTTCGGGGAGCATCGTAGCCCTGTTCGCACGAGATGGTCCTCTATAATGTCCATTGCTAGTTGTAGCGCCGTTTCGATGTGGCCGTCGCTGCCTTGGTGCACCCAGATGGTAATATCGTCAGCGTATATTGTGTGCCGGATGTCTTTCAGTTCTTGCAGTGTTTTGGCGAGGCCGATCATGACCAGGTTAAAGAGCGTGGGCGAGATGACCGATCCCTGCGGGGTGCCGGTGCTTCCCAATGTCTGCTCTGCTAGCTCGAGGTCTCCTGCCACTAGAACGGCTCGTCTGTCCGTCAAGAAATCTCTCACGTAGTTGTACGCGCGTAAACCGAGGTTTAGCCGTGATACCTGGTGTAATATGGCCGAGTGCGCGATCTTATCGAACGCGCTCTCGAGGTCGAGGCCGAAAATTGCTCTGGTTCCCCTCGTCTTGCCATCGAGCAAGTGGTGTTTCAGCTGTATCATTGCGTCTTGTGTGGATAGCTGTGGGCGGAATCCTATGATCGACGGTGGATATGCCTCTTTCTGCTCTAGATGGGCTTGCCAGCGGTTAAGCAGAGCGTGTTCCATGGTCTTGCCGACACACGACGTTAGTGATATGGGGCGAAGGTTGTCGAGGCTCGGCGCTTTACCCGGTTTTGGGACAAGGATCATTCTCGCAGTTTTCCACTGTTGCGGGAGGCTACCGCGCTGCCAGCAGTCGTTGATGTATTCCGTCAACTGTTCCACGGATTGGTCGTCGAGATTCTTCAGGGCGCGATTTGACACACGGTCGGGGCCCGGCGCCGATCTGCTGTTGAGATTGTGCAGTGCCGTCCTGATCTCTTCTACGCTAAAGTCCTTATCCAATTCCTCGTTCGCGTCACCCTCATACGGGCAGTGTTGCACGGTCGAAGTGTGCGGCACGTACTTCGCCCTTAACCGGGCTGCCACCGCAATTTTACCATGCTTGTCGAGCTCCTTATGTAAGAGACGTGCAAGGCAATCCCTCTGGTGGGACGTAGTCTTCGTTTCGTCCAGCAGGTACTTGAGCAGGCTCCGCGCTTTGCCGTTGTGTAGCTGCCCGTCCACTGCATTACATAACACGTCCCATTGCTGGTGGGTGAGCGTGCGGCAGTGTTCCTCGATGTCGCGGTTGATCTCCGCTATTTTCTTTCTGAGTCTTCGATTGAGTCACTGTCCCTTCCTTCTGGCCAGGATTGAGTTCTTCGCCTCGATGAGATGCGCCAGGCGGCTGTCCATCCTGTCTGTTTCGACCTCAGTTTCGATTGTCTTGGTTGACGCTTTTGTGTCCGCGAACAGTGAGCGGGTTCATGCTTCGATGTCCGTGATCTTATCTTCTGTAGGCACTTGTTGCCCTCGTTTTTTTCTAAAATCTTCCCAGTCGGTCCAATCAAATTTGCGTTTACTGCCCTGCGCGTTGTCCGACGTCGGGACGTGGATTTCTATTATCATGTGGTCACTCCCCAGGTCGGCTGACGTGTTTTTTCATGTGATGGCTGCCCCCCTGGCATTTCGGACGAACGTCAGGTCCGGAGTCGTGTCCGTGGTGCTGGAGTTGTCTATTCTCGTCGGGTGCGCCGGATCCGTAATTAACGTAAAGTGTAGTTCCTGCGCGTCTTGCCCGAGTTGTCTACCCTTGGCCGTGCTGTATCCGTAACCCCACGCCGTGTCTGCCGCATTGAAATCACCTCCTGCAATAAGCGTCCGGGACCCGGCAATCTTCAGCGTCTTCTGAAGCAACGCCCGAAATCGTTGGCGCTGTTTCGACGGGCTGCTATAGACGTTCAGTAGGAATATGATTTCTTTCCTCCGCTTAGTCGGCACTAGTTCGACGAGAGCGTGTTCCATCTGGACGCCGCTTAGTTCGTGGCCAACGAATGTGAGACGCTTCCCTACGAGCGTGCATAGACCGCTTCCCTCGAATTTGCTGCTGTGCGCTTTGTAGCCTGTTAAAGTAACCGCGTTTGTAAGCGTTTCTTGGAGTAACATTACGTCTGGTTTTCGTGTTGAATGCCTGATGTGTTGCTGTAGAACTGCCTTTTTACCGGCGAAGCCGCGGCAATTCCACTGCCATATTACTATCCCTTGATTAGCGTTGGCCATGATGCGGGTTTATGTTACCCGGCTGCCCTAGATGGGTCACGAAGTTGTTCGGTGGCTAACGAATCGAGATCGAGAGATGACAAGGGGTGGACGCAAATGATTCCGCACTCCTGATCTGGAGGTAGAAGGTAACGGAACAGAGCGTCTGCGTCGGAATGCTTGCGTCCGCAGTGGTATATGACGTGAATATCGTACTCCTGCATGCCGCGGGCCGATCGCGTTAGGCGGCCAGAAGGGTATTTCAGCGTGGCGAACCAACAAAGCGCGTGGAGATCGGTTACTAGGTCGAATACGCGGCCGTATAAATATGGCCAGAACTTTCCAAGCGCCGACGCCGGAGCAAAGCAATCTTTTATTTATATTGACACCCTCGGCGGATTTTTGCCGTCGCCAGCACCGTCATCTCCGGGATGTGTATGTGTATGTATACACATAAAAAGGCACAAAGAAACATAAAGCAGAAAAAAATTCCGAAGCACCTGACCGGGGATTCGAACAAGCAACCCCTCCCTCCACAGTGCGCTGCGTTAGACAAGTCAACCATGCGCCATGCATGCTGTGGCGCAACAACAACGACCTATTTATGAACACAATTTACCGCTGCCGGTACGCAGATCTCAGAGGAGCTTTAGCGTGTTTTCTATCACGTAACGCTCGTAAATTTTGCTTCAATTTGAAAACTGCCCTTGATACGCGCACGAAAGAGGCGCCCCTTTCTGTACCTACTGGTGATGTGGAATGCAAAGAAAAAGAACACCGGACACACCTACATACACATTGCGTCAGACACCCCCCATGTGGCAGGAGACGCAGAGGGGTCAATCCACGCGCCGCAGTTTACAAGAAAAATAAATACCTATACTCGCGGACAACTTTTCTTGGCAATGAAGCGAAAGCTACGGGGGCGGAGCGTCTGCACATGTACTACTACGCGAAGTAGTCCGGTTTGGCGCGCGTCTCGTAACGCCGTGGAAAGTTATGGCTAGCATTGCATTTCGACGCAAACGCTGCTTAGCGTCTAAGGTACGGGTTAAAGGCGCGACTTTTTCACGCACGCAAAAACGCAAGGTGACAAACGTATAAAGTCAAACAAATACAAATATTTCGCTTGTGTGCGCTGCGTTCCGTCTCAAAAAGCTACATATAGGAAATGAAGGCGTATTTTATATATCTCACACGAAAAATACGGACGCAGTTGTGGGACTACATTCATTAGCGGTAGGATGCGTGCAGAGCGGCTCTGTAGCCTTCGCTTCATTGCCAAGAAAAGTTGTCCGCGAGTATAGGTGCGTCTGAATCTCCATTGTCGATACTTGCAGCGCGTCGCTCGAGCCAGCGCTCAAAGCACAAAGACGTAACAACTGTGCCAGTTGTTAGTTCACGCTTGTCCTGTGTATGCCTGTGCGTTCTTTTCTGGCGTCCTTCGTTGTGCTTCAGCGGCGCGCTTCAAGTATCGAGCTGCTTGTCGTTCTTCGGGTGACATTCCAATGTCTTGCTATCGCATTCATGGCTTCGCCCTTGTGGCGAAACTGACTTTTTTCGGTGCCGCTGTAATTAGTTCCTGATTTCGTTAGCGTGAGATTTGCTTAAGCGATGACGTATTCTGAGTGTAACTGGGCTGTCGTTGAGCGAGGACAGCGCTGAGCACGCCGCCGCTGGCGTCTGTGTGTTCATCAGTAAGGCCTGTCGGATCGAAGTGGAGAAAATAGGTAGGGAGGGGAGCAGGCGGCGCAGCTTTGCAAAGGCGATGTCGCATGCAGGGGACCAGGAGCAGAGGTCCACGTTGCCGCGAATAAGCTGGGTGAATGGTGACATGATAGATGCCAAACTGCGAAGAAAGCGCCACAAATAGGAACATAGGCCTACAAAAATGCGAAGTTCCTTGAGTTGTTTGGACAAGGTGTGGCACAAGATGATCAGCCCCCGTGCAGTGAAGGGGCATTTCTTGAGGTTCACTTGTAGGCCAGCGTTGCTTAAACAAGTCAAAACGTGCCTAAGGCGAAGAGGTGTGTAGAGAAATCGGGCAAAAAAACCACATCATCACCGAGGTAACAAAGAAGCGTTGGCGACACTGCCGGATGGAGGCGCGTGTTCTTCTTCACATCTCCTTCACCCATTGATAATCGTTTTCACATGCAAGCGGAGTTCGTGCCCAATCGATGCGGCATTAGGCACCTTTAGTTTACCGTTAGCCTCATAGCGGGGACGAAGGGCAGACACGAGCTGAGAGACACGGGCGCCAATGTCAGTTCGTGTCTACTCTCAGACTCCGTTCGCCTTGAGCCATACCAATTTTTATTGCGATAGCATTTATATATAGACAGTCTCGGCTGGTTGTTGCCGTGGCCGTCGCCGCCGTCATGCACCCTATATGTATAAGTATGTGTATATGTATAAAAGTCCCAAAGAAAAATACTTCAGAAAGATGCTTCCGAAGAGCGGAATCGAACCAGCGACCTCTCGCTCCGCAGCGCGTGGCGCTAACCACTACGCCACAAAACGCAGATCTTTCAGGTAGCTAACGGCGAGCGTTATATACACACCCTTTAGCGCTGACAGGACTCAGAGACGGCAGGCGCTTATAAGCGTTTCTTCATTACCTGCGAGATGGCGCAAGGAGCGCAAGGGACGCATTTAAAAGTCATCGGCCAGCTGGCTCGCTGCTTCTAATATTTGCGCAGGGAGAACCTTGCCCTTCAGCGTAGCAGCGCGTCCATCACGGGCCGCTTTTCTTGCTATCGCACTCATTGCTTCGACCTTGCGGCGAAACTGTGACTTTTTTCTAAGGTAATGAACCAACTAGCTCAGCCACAAGTCCTGTTGATAGCGGGGGTGAAGGGAATATCGTTACCGTACCACAAACGCTCGCAGCGGACAGCGTATTTTAGAATAGCGGGATAGCGTTTACGGACCCAAGCTGCGACTGTGGTGTCACCTACCAAATGATGAATGCGCTAAAAAAGTGAAAAAAAAAACTCTCAAAATGTTCGCCTATATCGCCGGATTCAGCAGCATTACTATTTTTTTCGTAATAAAAAAAGTAAATAATTATGAACCACGTACCGAAAGCAAAATTTTATGTCTTTCAGATTTCTTTACACCGATCTTCTTGTTAGGCCTAGGAACGTTCGAAATGTGAACTTCGCAGTTATCCGTATATGGTCGTCGAAGGTGCTTGGAGGCAGCGGCGAACGAAGTGAGTCCTTCAGCAGCAACGCCTACTTCAGTTCGAAGCGAGCGTCCGCAACCACCGCCATGTTTTACGTGTACCACGTAAACAACGCAAGCATGGTAATGCTTAATCTGAAAAATAGCGTACCTACGGTAAACGCTGCGGGTCGTTTAGCGTACTGGGCATGCGCATTTCGAGCGCTTTTCCGCTAAGCACGCTATCCCGCTAAGCCCGTTAAATTATAACTGTCTATTGAAGTAATGTGAGCCCCCGCCAGCCTCGAGCAGCCATCCTTACGCATCGCTTACTGAAGTTTCCATAGACAAAGGGTGCCGCACCATGCAACCTGGCTACGTATTTGTTCTTTTGTTGCAATATTATGGGCACACAAGGCACATTTTTGCCGTCGCCGTTCTCCGTCATGTCCCGGGAAAGTCCAAATTGACACCACTACCCCGTTCGTTGTGTGTTAGCGAAAGCTCCTGGATGGGGCAGACAGGCTCGGCTCAAGCAGATATGAAACGCACCGGCCGGCTTCGTCGGGGCAAGGAACATGAAATGGTGGCGGTGGAGGGCTGCGTCGCTTGGGCAGCAACTACGAACTTTGATAAAAAAGGGCGTGGTCATGCACGCTATCTCGGAAAACATTAGTATATGGATCCTACCCTTGTATACGTGGTGTGCTTTCAGCTCTTAGTTCGCGTTGAGGCTACATACACTCAAAAGCCGCTTATTTTGGAAACAGTATTCCTGTGCGCCAGCGTTCTGTGCAGTTATACGAGATCGGATTTGTTGCTGTCGCATTCACTGCTTCCCCCTTGCGGTGAAACTGAGTTTTTAACAGCTTTTTTGTCACGATATCGCGAATAATTATTTTAACCTGCCTGCGATTAGAAGTAAAAAGGCTATTGCGTGGCCGCTGGGCTAGTTGGTCACAATTTGACACAATGTATCTTGTTATGAACTCAACTATGCATCTATATATAAAATATGCATCTATGTATCAAATATGTTGGAATGTATCTACGTAGAATGGTAGGCAGTGTCCTAGAATTAAGCATAGAGGTCTAAATAACTAAAAATTGACCTTTTTAGTAAACGATTTTTTATCATTGGCGTTTTCAGCAAATCGCATGCGTTTCATTAGAATTTAGAGGCATAGTTGTAGTGAGAAAAGCAGGAAAATTTTCTTTATTGACATCTCAATTCGCTATCTTAGAAGCAAATTGGGTTCATATATTGATCATAGGCACGTGCACACTTTGATGTGTATTCTACACGCGTATTTTCTGTGCATGATTGCTTTCTTGTCGTGTATTGTATGTTGCACGCTGCCGAAGAATGGATAGGTTCCAATTCGCCTGCGTTTCGGTGCTACTACCTCGTGTTTCTTCGTGCTGCCGAAGGACATCTCAGAGACCACGTGGGCAGAAGTGCGCGGCTAAGATCTGCTCCGCCAGGGGCCGCAGTGTTTGCGGCTTTAAGCTGCTCATAAGAATGAGGTCTGATCTTTGAATGATATCATTCAAATAATTTTTAGTAATTTCCTGACAGTTAATTCATCCTTACTTTGAGTTAGCATACGATTGATGTCACTGAATGAGCCTGTAGCCTGGCAGAAATATCGCGACGCCGAAAAAGAATTCCAGCCGCTTGTCGCTAAAGCAAAGCGTACATTCTTTTCTTCTATTCTTTCAAACATGTTAAAAACAATAATATTATCTGGGGTCTAACCTCCCAAAACAAACAATCCAAAATGATTCTGGGAGACAGTAAACCAGCAACCCGCGATCAGTGTGATTGTGTAATGCCTGATCGCAATGTACCCGATGTTCTGAACACAGCGTTCTCTTCTATTTTCGCTAATGAGCCAGACGACATCCTGCCTCATACTCTATTTCTCGATCACCCACCGATATCGGAGCTCATTATCAGTACTACAGGAACTGGAAAGGCTATTGAGTCCCTTAAATTATCATCAACTGCAGCAGTCGACAACATAAACTCAATAACAACTTAAAAATAGAAAACGTGTATGTAGTCTGATCCTACAGCAGATTTTTCAGCAGTCATTATCAACTGGAGGAGTGCAACAGCACTGCAAGGTAGGAGAGATCATTTCCGTCTCCAAAAAACATATTTCTTCTTTCCCTAAGAGCTACCGAAACATCTCGTGTGTATGCTGCAAACTAATGGAACACATCTTTTATTCACACGTAGCTAACTTCCTTCATTCTGTTGACTACTTCCGCCAAAACCAACACCGTTTCCAAAAAGGCCTTCCTGCAGTCAGCATTATTTTTTAATGACATTAGCTCCGCCATAAATATTAACATAAAATCAAAGTGGAAGGAACAGTCAAAGTGCTTTTGTTCTTTAAGAAATGATTGGCATTTATTATCTAGCAAGCAGTAACACAACAGCAACTGAACCTCTGGCTACAACTCCCAGAGCAGCCCATCGAGCAGATCGATAGAAGACCTTCTTGTTAACATTCAACTATGGCTCACACTCACTGTCGAGGATTAGCCAAGAATTGAGTGGTTTTATAAAATGTTATAGACATCTGGGTTCACTGCTTCTTCTTTTTCTTGGTCGCCTTGTAACTGTGACTCAAGCCAACAGTATGTTATTGGCCAAGAATCAGTTTATTTTATCATTTGATATACAATTTGAGATTAGGGCAATTTATGGAAATGAAACATTACAATTTGAAGGGTTCGTGATAACCTGTGGAAGGAAAACGAATTCCGCTGCTGCTCGCTCCCGCGTTTTACTTCTTTGCAGCAGCCTTTTCTGGCTCTCTTTGCGTACTCGATTTGGCATGTAAGTAGCTGCTGGTCTCCAATATTTCACCGCACATAGGTGGTAAGCCAGTTTGGTCATTTAAGATTGTTATAAGTCTTTATTACAGGTTGGAAGTTTGCATGTACACTCTAGGCACCAAGTTTGCACAGGTGCAGGAGTAAACTACTGCTGCAAGCTTTGGATTGTGCCATGGGTACCTTGGGTTCACAGAGAAAGGATTTGCGTTTAAAATGGCAACACAAGGGCCTGTACCCGATTAACGACAAACGACTCGCAGCCTCCAGCAGAAACTCGCAAAGTCATGAATGCAGCCTTTCAGTGCTCGCAATGTTTGCTTCACAGCTATATTATACACCGAATAGGAATGTATCAGAAGGATTCCAAGCGTCACGGATCTCTCAAGGAGAGTGAAGGAATGTGATAAGTAGGTCCACGCTATATACAAGCACGAAGCAGAGAAGACCGAGTGAACAAAATCGGGGCTCTTGCGGGTGCATTTGTGAATATCATTTGTGACGTACAGCTCCCAGACGGACATATAGTAACATTGTTCTCATTACGAATCGGCGCGACGGAAAGAGAAGGCAAAACTGCAACCACACGAACGCATCTGCGCCAACTCGCCAAACTCTTGGCCTTACGGAACATGGCTCATTAATATGTTTCTCGGCATGCCGCTCTCACTAAAGGTCACAGCCACGCCTCCTTTTCGTCAAGGTCGCCCCGCCACGGTGGTTTAGTGGTTATGGCACTCGACTGCTGACCCGCAGGTCGCGGGATCAAATCCCGGCCGCGGCGGCTGCATTTTCGATGGAGGCGAAAATGTTTGAGGCCCGTGTACTTAGATTTAGGTGCACCTTAAAGAACCCCAGGTGGTCAAAATTTCCGGAGCCCTCCACTAAGGCGTCTCTCATAATCATATTGTGGTTTTGGGACGTTAAACCCCAAATATTATATTATTATATTTTCGTCAAGGTAAACCCATTGACGGGCAACATTTACTTGAATTACACGGCGCCACATACTCTGTTAAACGTCGTAATTTTTTTTTCTACAATTTCTCTCAGCCGTGTAACATGTTCTCTTCCAGAGGAAAAGAAGGGAACCTGCCAGCAGTTCTGGCGATCAACTTGTTCTGCTTCGTCAGTTCCTTTTTGCCAGCATCATCACTTACATTGCATTTGTCGTTGTGGTGAGTACAAACCGCATCCCTGCGCATCCGGAATGACTGTGCGCAACCACAAATATAATACACAGCTGCTTGTTATGATTTTTATAGAGTTCATACTTCGAGAACTCCAACTGATTTCAGCACTGAATGAATGAATGAATGAATGAATGAATGAATGAATGAATGAATGAATGAATGAATGAAAGCCACGATGTGGTTTGGTAGCCTGTAGTTCAGCCACGGGCACTCGTATTGCAGGAACTCTATCCGGTCTGTAATTTAGAACGTATCCCTGAGGGCATCGTTCGTAGTTAGTATATATTTCACATCAAGTCACGTGCTTCAGGTAAGCACGCCATGGCTGCCTGCAACACTGCTAAACTAGTGTATCTGGCATTTTCTTTTGCTGAATTATGCATGCAACTCGTGAACACTCCTACCGTGTTCCTTGGCGATCTATTATATCACCTCAGACGTCAGCCAATTCCGGGGACATTAGTGGCGGCCGCTTTCAGGAAGTCTGGACACTGACGGCGAGAACACTCTTTTCTACTCACTGACCTGCGATAAACCCTTCGACGAAGACCAAAGATCTATCGAACCGAAGAGTGACGAGACGAAGCACCACGGCGTCATTCCTTCCTGTGACCCCCACCCCCCCTTTTTACAGCAGAGCTGCTAAGTTTTCGTAGTGCCGTAAATTGTCGACAGAAAACTATCATCACCCTTAACCGGCACGCGCCTTCTCAGTTCTCTTCTTGCTTTCGTCCTCTTCTTCATCTTCTGCTTCGCTCCCAGAACACGTGCGCCGATTTGTCCGGTGTGGGGCGCACTAACTCTGATGGGCGACAGAAGGAGTACATAGAGAGAAAGAAAAAGAAAGGGAGAAATTTTTCGCGAAAAACGTTTCTTGGCAACGCGGGATTCGAACACATTTACCCACGGTCTGAAGGCGAACGTCATAACGACTCGGCTATTGAGGCACGCTAGCAGAGCTTAGCATAGCCTTGTATAGTATGGTATAGATAGCAGGTAGTAAGGGGAAGTGAGGCTGACGAAAACCACTGTGAAAGTGAGGAGGAGGGAAAGGGGCCGAAAGAATAATGCATAGCATAGAGAGGAAGATAAAGAGATAGAGATAAAGAAAGGGAAGAAAGATGGGAACAGCGAGAAAGAGAAATAAATTGATAGAGAGAGAAAGAAAGAAAAATAAACATAGGCAAAAAAGAGAGAAAAAATTGAGAGAACAGAGAAACAGAAATAAGGAGAGCAACAAAAAAAAAAAAGAGGAAAATAAAGCGAAACAAAGAAGGCAGCCCTGCTCTGCACTTCCTCATCCTTGGCACCACTAGGCGAAGTTGCTTTGGCTTTTTTTCTTCTCAATTGCCTGCGCATGTTCCTTGACTTTCAGTCGCCCTTGTCCGGCGTCTGCTTGCTAGTTGATCCTTCTTTTCGCGTTCTTCGCGGTCTTTTATAATTGTTTCATTTGGTCTCTCATTTCTTTCCTTTCTTTTCTCCCTCCTACCTCCGCAATTAGTTACATCTGTAACGATACTCACGGGCGGGATAAAGCCATGTTCCTTCATTTTCTATTTTCTTCTTTGCAGGCTAGCTGCCTTTGGTAACAAACTCTTCACTTACTGAGAAAACTAATTGTGAAGGCCGTTATACTAAAGGCCAATAATTGTAATTTTACCAGAATTATTCCACAGCAACATTTAACTGATGCTGCTTCAACAAGGGACTAGTATTCTTCACAACATTCCAACATAGTTTCTCGGAATATCAACGTTCATTTGGGAAATAACACAATTCGGATCAACCTCGTTTAATTTACTTCAGCCTGGCTATTTGGACAAGTATACAAGAAAGCGCAAATTTTTCGACTAACCGCACAATATAAATCTGCACAAAAGCCAACATCCACGCCGTATGCCATTCGTCCAACAAGTTGTATTTTGTATGGGCCAGGAAAACAGGAATTCCTACCAGCAGTGAGGTAAGGAGGTGCTTCAGCAGCTTTAGTTGTTATGGTTGCTATGAATTATGGTGGTTGGCTTGGCCGCGCATAAGTATAAAATAAATTACGATACAATAAGGTACCCTTTGCAGCTCCCTAGGACAAATGCATCTACCCCATCAGCCGTAATGTGGAGCCAGCAAAATCTTAATATGACGACAAACTTTTTACTTACCAGCAGGGATGTGTGTGGCTACTTCTGGTTGATTCGCTAGTGGTCTGTGGATGCTGATGATTGAGATGTCCTTGCTTAGGTGAAAGTATATTTGGCCGCACAAAAATTGTTTTCGGGATCACGGGAACAAACAGCTGTCTATAAAAGAGTTTTACGTATTATTGCAATTTTACACCTTAACCACCACTGAGCGAATGATGGCACTTATCGTGAACGTCGTCATTGTACTTCCGCAGGTGCAAATGTCCTAATCTATGTGTGCTGAAACATGCAGTGAATGTGGCCACCGTCGCTAAAACCACTTTTTACAGGCTGCTTGTGCAAGTAGTCTATACATCTGAAAATTGTGGCAGCACCTGTTCTTTTTTTGAATTCACGTAGTTGTTTTTTTTGCACAGCAAGGACAACCACTTTGTAGAAGATTTACTCTACTCAAAAGTACGTACTCTATGTTTACACGTGGTGTCTCTAGTTTGCAGTATAATTTTCCCCACTGTTCCCTTACATTTGGTCTTGGCGGACGTGGCTGTTCTGCAAGATGCAGACCAACACTCAATTTTAAAGTATTTGCCACCTGCCAACACATTAAAAAGTAATTTTTTCAAGTTTTTGTATTTCTTAACTACGAAGTACTGTAGAATTGTGATTGTCATGGCGTGTCTTTATCACCAAAATATAAAATTTTCGAAGTTGTTTAGTAGGAAGTATAGATTATGTCGAAAACCATAGTGCGACTCTTCCATTAAAGGGGGATTTCGCAGTGGAAAACAATACATGCCGACGAGTTTCGGAACCACTCTGATAGCACATGCTTATACCGCACTACAGCCAAACACTTTTGACAGTTAAACACTTTATAACACCTGAATGTAGTTGCCCTCGGACCAAGGATGGTCGGCACGGAGCGTATAAAATGCACATAAAATATTCAGTAACAATGCTGTCCTACAAGTCGGAGGGGCAACTTCAACAAAGAGCTGCCTAGAGACGGCGCACTCTCGAATACAAGATCGAGCCCAGCACGAATGCTGTTGATGGATAGTGGCTTACTAACGCAATCGGCACAAATCCGACGCTCACGATCGGTCGTATAAGTGCTTCTAACGGAAACTTAACCCCTGGATCGCGTTAAATGGACTCGGAAGAATGGCGGAAACTGTATTAACTGTGACAGTGACATTTTGATTTAGAACATTGGTTCCACAGCAAGAGCAGCGAGCGCGAGAAATTAGAAAAGGGATTTAAAAAAACGAAACTTCGTGAGCTAGCCATCGGCACGGCTTGGGGTAAGAAGTATGGATACCTTGTCAGCAGGTGCGGTAAGTTTGCAGAGAAAGTATAGCGCGCAAGCCTGTTTTAGGGAAGGCGCAGTGGAATATGCTTTCCTCTTGACTGGGAGCGTTCCTAAAGTACATGTTGTTATCGATGCTTTTGTATGCTGTTAACTGGTTAGGAGCGACTGATCATACCTTTTTTTTCGTGGCATTTAACGCTGAAGCACCCGCGACACTTTCGCTGAAATCTGCGGTAATCTAGAAGTGGGTGCTTGTCCGGTCATAGCAGCAAATACAACGAAAAACGTCGAGGCAGAGTGAGCTACGTTGGCTACGGAATCGAAGAAAGCATGCTTATTCTGAAATTGCAAATGATGGAGTACACTTACTCATTGTCACTGAACACGGCTTTTCCGAGTCGGTTCGAAATACGATGTCAACGCCTTCGTGAACGATACTCGGGTAACACGGCCTCTCCTGGGCCTGCAAGTCGGTTATGAAAGTGTCCATTCTCGCTGTCGTCCAACGCGGCACCTAGGTCACGGGCGTTACGTCGTCGAGTCAGCGCTAGACTTTCAAGTACCCTTGCACCCAGCGTTCCTCCGGATTGTCACGTGAAATGACAGAAGAATACGTTCAAGTTTCCAGCAATTCGCAGCGTTTCGTCCGTTAGGAGCCGCTTACTGACGTTGCGCTTGAAGGGGACGAAGGCGTCGTCCAACTCGTTATTGAACACTGGCCTGTCACCCGTGAGCTAGCACTTCAACTTCTCCTTGACGGAGCAGACGTGCTTAAGGGCGCCGTACTTGGAAGTGGCTTTTTTCCGTCTATCTTGCAATGCCGATGGGTGCAGCTCACATTATTTCCGGACGCGCTGTGTCGCACAACGGCTTCGATGTTCGCGAAGACGGTGTAGGTGTGTGTCGTGGGGTTAACGTATTGCACGAGACATGTGGAAACAGCGGCTCCGGGCAAGCTTTATCAAGAAAACCCTGCGACCGCCGCGTTTTATTTCAGACTGTCCTTGATCATGCTGCACTATATGCTGTCCCATCGGTTTTTCCTTTTCCACCACACGTTATCGCACATTCTCGTCATCGCACCTAGCGGCCTCGTAACGGCCGAAATGAGGTGAATACATAGGCTGACGTTGGCACTTCAAAGGGGTGGGCGCTTTATATATAATTACGTTCAGAATACTGACGTTTGAGAAATAATAATACTGGGCGCTCGTGCGAAACTTGGCGCTTCCAGAATAATGTACGGTATTGCAGTCACTCGGATGAGCAGGTATACGAGGAGCGGACACTGTCACACCGTTTACTGACCAATGCTTGCGCTTAAGGTGGTCAAAGAAAATGCTAAAGACCAACTGCTAGATTACACTGCACTTCCTTTGGGTCCTCTGAGTTTTCCAACTAATTTACGTGTGCTGAATGATTTTTATTCCAGTTGTCAGAACAGGCTGGTGGCACGAGGGTATATATGCATCGTCATTGATAATAAGAAACATTGGAGGAATGCAACATAGATTTTAATCATGGAGCACTCGCGGATGGCATACTGCCGAAATAATTTAGGAGCAGCAAAGCAAAAATAAATCGAGATTTTTTGCTGTGAATGCTTGGACCCATAGGTATTGCTGTGCAAACCATTGTCGTTCCCTGCCTTTTATAGCGAAAGCTGTTACGAGATCACAACAACGGATGGAACAGGGTTAGAACCTTGGCCTTCTGCGTGGGAGCCCAGTATTCAACAACAGAGCTATGCCGGTGCTTGAAACATAGTTGGAAAAAGACCCTATACAGGCTACATGTCGGAAAGGAACCACATTACCATATGTACTCTAGCCTGGTAGAAGAGTGAAATAACAACCAGGCGTCACACAACGCGAATTCTGTAACCAGGTGTCACGCAATGCGAATTGCGCATTGAGCGGGTTGTTGAATGCGTCAAAGGGTTCAGCCATAATTATTCATTGTCATCAGGCATAGCATGAACAAAGTGCACATAATGCCTTAGAGGTATTTAACGGGTATCACGGTTCTCCGCAGAATGACGTAAAATGACATATTGGTTGCTTCCCTACTTCAAAAAATTATTATTATTATATATAGCGTAGTGGGTTCCTCGCAAGTACACTTCTATTGGTTGCCAAGGAACCCCATCATGCCCCATGATCCATTTCCTGAGGGTCTCAATAAAGTTATTTGCCCCTCTCTGTCTCTTACCCAGGTTAACATATGTTATATAGCGTGGTGGGAGAGCGAGATAGCGACCGGGCGTCACATATTGCGAATTACGCAGCTAGTGGGTCGTTTAAAGCTTCCAACCCATTACAAAGCGCTCAGCCATAACTATTCACCGTCATCAGCCGTCATATCACCAAAGTGCATATAATGCCTCACATATGTTTAGCTGGTACATCGCTTCTCCGCAGAATGAAAAATAACGGCATAGTGGGTGTTTCCCAACTTCACAGAAGCTATGATTTATGGCGTGGGGAGTACCTTGCTAGCGTACTTGCATCAGTAGCCCCTAAATAGCTTACAACAGTCTCTAGAAATACCACTCTTCCAGCTTGCGCTGTGACTCTGCTGCGCTTTCCGCGCAGGCCTGGCGATTTAGGAGGTGGCTCGCCAGGTTCTTAAGCTGGGGTGAAGTCCCTCGCCGTAATCGTAACCTTAGTTCCAGAAGTGACCGCTACAGGCGCAGCTCGCGCCAAAGAGAAGCCTTCTTCCTGTTGTTCTTCGAGCGCCTTCATGATGATATTAACGCAGGCAAAACAACATATTGCATAGCCAACTGTAGCATGCGGCGCTCGCTCAACACCGGCATGTGCTCTAGCTTGATAGGAGACCGCTATACGGCCACAACTGCGTGCTTCCTCTCTATTTCGATAGTCGTCACTCAGTGCGCTTCGATGCTAATTACATCAACGAAGAAGACAAGGCAGCGGAGTGTAGGGCTCGCCAGGCAGCAGCAGCGCTGGCTCGCTGCCAACACCCTGCGGTGAGGGCTCGCGAGGCTGCAGAGAGACGTCAGCGTCATGCGGACCCCGAGGTACAAGCCCGCAAAACCGAAACAGCGCGGAAGCGGCGGAAAGAGAACCTTGAAGAAGTACGGGCGCGGGATGCAGCGGCCAAGTGCCGGAAGCGGTCGCTACCTGAAGTTGGTGGCACCGACTCGCCTCGACCACACATTCGGCCACAGCTGCAAGGTCTGCGACCGCTTGTGGTTCGACAA
Source organism: Rhipicephalus sanguineus (assembly GCF_013339695.2). Lineage (NCBI taxonomy): Eukaryota > Metazoa > Arthropoda > Arachnida > Ixodida > Ixodidae > Rhipicephalus > Rhipicephalus sanguineus. The sequence goes on from NC_051186.1 coordinate 62,178,630, forward strand.
CAACCTGACCACAATTGCTACTCTAACAAGATGGCACGTCTTTCTATTACAGTAGGAGAATTGTACGGAGCATTCACGGTTTACCCAATTAATTCCGAGCCAGCTCATCAATCATCATTCACTTCCTGGTTATGGTGTGATTTTTTTTCTAAACGCTTCAAAGCACGGCTACCATGAATAAATCAAATTCACGACTATTTTGAAGGTTAATTTTTCTGCATTGTTAGAAAGACATGGGATAACTTTAGCCCAAAGCGACACAAGGAAAAAAATTACACCATTTCCCGATAAAGGGGACCATGAGGCGATGCGAAGCCGGAGTACTTGCACGATCGCATCCCGTTGGCGTTCGTTGGGCATGCTACCGACGCGGTGTGGAACGCGAAGAGGAACGCTACACGCGTCTTCCCTCTAGCCTGGCCGTTAATTCTCACAGGGCGAGCGGGCAAAGCGGTCCACAGGTGCGCGAGAGGTGGGCAGCGTATAAGAGGAGAGAAAGGGGAAGGGGACGCGCATGCGCTGGCGCTCATCGCGGCGTTGCGCAGGAGAGAATTCCGGCATGTCTAGCCCGCGTTTCAGAGGAACAGTGGAGAGGGGGAGGGAAGTGGGGAAGTGAAGAGGGGGAAGGGGAGAGAGAAAGTGGAGAGGAATAAATGGGAGAGGGGGAGTGGAGAGGAGGTGTGTGAAGAGGGTATGCGCATGCGCAGTATGGGTGGTCACGCCGCACACCACCACCACCACCACCACCATTACCGGTTTGAACTCCGCTATAAAATGCTACGCATCTAAAAAGTTCGGCAGATCCCACGCGTTGTGGGAATCGCTTTCATGCGAAGCAGGCAGCGAGTACTTCTAGGCTGTATTTTATGGCTTTGAGCCAAGCGTTACGAGTTGAACCGATGTGTTTCGTAAGTCTAGTAGCTGTGTGTACATCGTGGTCTTACCAGGAACGTGGACAACACTGGCGTTTAAATGGTAACTTATGGTGCGACGTAACAATTGAGTCCTCACTTTAGAGTACATACGTCGGTATTACCGCAACTAAGTGCAATTTATGGTGCAATCATGTTAATGTCATTCGTAACTTTCGTTAATGTATTCCTGCGGGGTCGAGCAATGCTTCAATATAGCTTGTTCAATCATAGGTATACAAAATATAATGTTAATTAGACGGCTATAACAGCGAAGCCAACACTGGAACCAGAGACGGCAATCTGACATGGCGCCTGTATCGTAGGAGTTCATATGTAGTGTTTATTGCTTTCTTGTAAAATTAGATAGCTTCCACCACAGCCATAATTGACGTTGCGCCGACATTACACCTGCGTAGGCTGTTTTTGCAAACCAGTATATAGACCTGGCGTGGGTCTGGGGTAGAATACGCGATTACAACGCAGAGTGCTTGGGTTTAATTCCTGCTGGGATCCTAATATTTATTATTTCCATGCATCGGGTCAACGCTGCCGATGTCGGTTTTCGTTAACGCCTTCGCATCTAACTTACCAATGTCTGTTCTCGGAGTTCCAGGGTAGATATAAATTGTCAATCACCTGTGGCGCATACCCGTACACCGTGGCCCGTTGTAAACGGGTATGTGCAACATGTGTCTGGAGGAAAGGGTTTGACGACGTAAGCTACAGGATTTTCACGGTATTCATGTCACGACCCGACATTCATATTCGTCGAATCCTCTGACCCACCCACGCCAAATTTGGTCGACACCCAAGTTAAGGAGTCGACCATGATCGCACCCAGACGTGGGCGGCTAGATAGATATCTAGATATATACGTACACAGAAACGCTCAAAGTGCGAAGGTTCGCAAAGAAATGCTTCGCATTTACAAACAAGGTAGCGAAACAACACTTATCGCACTTTCTCAGTCCCTCCCTTTATTTGTCGTTTTATTGCTTTGCGTTGAAGGTAGTACTAAGACACCTCTTTGTATATAACTGAGTGTTCGATGCGTAAAATAGAGCCTAAGTAAATTAAAGGTAAACATTCGGCAGAAGTCTGTCTGGTTGGGTGAAAGACTAAAGGCAAAAAGAGAAATCTCCAACCAGAAGGTTTATTTTAAATAACCCGACGTTTCGAAGCCTGACCGGCTTCTTCTTCAGGGGTGAGATGGCCCGAGGTGCACGGCGCTTATATGCGCTTTCTTGCCGACAGTTGCCGCAAGCCTTGACAATAGAGGGGGGGCAAGGTTCCCGTGGTGCGGTTGATGTTTTCCGCTGTATTCTGTATATGCCACGACTCGAGGAGAAGCCGCCGGCGCCAACAGCTTTCCTGTTCCAGGATCACCGCATCGTCAGGACTAATGCGGTGGTCACATTTTTCGCAGTGTTCCGCTACTGCACTCCTTTCGCTGTTCAGCTGACGCAGATCGTTCTTATGCTGCCGCATCCTTTCGCGGAAGTTCTTTGTTTCCCCGACGTACGCGGCGGGGCAGTCTGAACACGAGATCCTATACACGACGCCCTGCGCTTTCTCCGCGGGCGCGCGGTCTTTGGGAAGGGGGAAAAAAACGGCCGATGGTGGTGGTTGGCTTGTGTGCCACGCCGACCCCCGCCTTTCCCAGAATGCGCGCCAATGTTTCGCTGGTTCCCGCGATGTAGGGAATCGGCACACGTCGTCGCTGAGGCGGCGCCGCTGGCTCTCTACCCCCACCGCCTTTATTCCTGGCGGTGGGGGTAGAGGCGGTGGGGGATAAAGGCGGTGGGGGTAGAGAGCCAGCGGCGCCGCCTCAGCGACGACGTGTGCCGATTCCCTACATCGCGGGAACCAGCGAAACATTGGCGCGCATTCTGGGAAAGGCGGGGGTCGGCGTGGCACACAAGCCAACCACCACCATCGGCCGTTTTTTCCCCCTTCCCAAAGACCGCGCGCCCGCGGAGAAAGCGCAGGGCGTCGTGTATAGGATCTCGTGTTCAGACTGCCCCGCCGCGTACGTCGGGGAAACAAAGAACTTCCGCGAAAGGATGCGGCAGCATAAGAACGATCTGCGTCAGCTGAACAGCGAAAGGAGTGCAGTAGCGGAACACTGCGAAAAATGTGACCACCGCATTAGTCCTGACGATGCGGTGATCCTGGGAACAGGAAAGCTGTTGGCGCCGGCGGCTTCTCCTCGAGTCGTGGCATATACAGAATACAGCGGAAAACATCAACCGCACCACGGGAAACCTTGCCCCCCCTCTATTGTCAAGGCTTGCGGCAACTGTCGGCAAGAAAG
>NC_051186.1:62827156-62854188 GCF_013339695.2 Rhipicephalus sanguineus
GTTTGATAAGTGGTTAGTGAGCTTGAACACTTCAAAATGTAAAATAATGTCGGTTTCCCGAAAAAACTCGATTTCCACTTTTTCATACACAATTAATAGCGAAGTATCTCGAACCACCTCATAGAAATATCTAGGGGTTATTATTGGCTCTAAGCTTTCATGGTCTTCCCACACAACTTCAATTTGTTCCAAGGCATCCAAAACACTAGGTTATTTGCGTCGAAATCTCCACTACCCCACATCGAGCGTCCGCAAAATAGCCTATTTAACATTCGTACGTCCACAGTTAGGATACGCCTCACCAGTTTGGTCACCTTATCAACTCTATTTAATACAGATGTTCGAAGCCATTCAAAACAGAGCAGCCCGCTTCATCACTCAGAACTACTAACGTCACAGCGGTGTATCACAAATTAAACGCGAGATCGGTTTACAACCATTGGATATTCGCCGCAAGATAGCCCTCCTTGTGTTGTTTCACACGTACATTCATAGCAGAAATCCATCCGCTTTCCGTCTACACACACCGGATCGCATGTCTGCACGCATGCAAAATCAGCGCAGCTTTAGGCGTGTTTTTGGCAGAACACGCGCATTCAACTTATCCGCTTCGCCACAGGCAATCTCACTGTGCAATGATCTTCTAGACATGATAGTTTCAGTCACTAACAACAACGCGTTCCGCGAGCAACTACTGTCTCACTACACCTAGCATTATTCCATAGACATTTGTATGGATGTGCATTTAAGTGGTCACTGTTTGTTCCTTGTAATCAATGTTCTATTACTGCTATTAGTGTTGCTGTTATGTTGCATTTAATTTGTCTATTTCAACTGTATACGTTCTTATTTTTCTTTAATTTTTCTGTATGCCCCCGTTACCCTATGCTCTAACTAGAGCCTGTAAGGTATGTTAAACAAAAATTCCTCAAATTTGTATGCTTTCTGATATCGCTGTGCGACGTGCACTCGACTTTTCGTCAGATTGAATAAAGAGTGGTGAACGCATGCTATATTCAAAATTCTATAATTCCAGTAAGCAGACATATATTAATAAAAAGAATTCTGAGGGTTCTTCTACCAAGACGAAAACATGATAACGAGTGAAGCCGTTAGCGGGACTCCAGATTACTTCTGACCACCTTGGAGCTCCTTAACGAGGACACCGATTGAGACAAACGGGTGCTTTCGCATTCTGCACCATCGCAATGCAATCGCCGTTGCCGCAGATTGAAACTGCCACCTCCTGATTTGCTGTGCAACGCCATGACCTCTAAGCCAGGTGAAAAGTGAACATATCAGGTGAAAATTGAATATTCATAGTGCTAATTAGAAAGAACAAAGCGTCAACAAGGATGTTTAAAATGTACTGATGGGCTAGTTGGTGAGCCATGATTCTCGAACAGGCAGCGCACAAAGGCAACGAACACGTACACAAAGCGTACAGCGCTTGTGTTTGCGTTTTTTTAAAGACGATAGTCTTTCTTTTTTTGTGTACGTGTTCGTTGCCTTTGTGCGCTGCCTATTCGAGAACAAGGATGTGATGGTGCTGTTACCGCTTGCCCGTGTTCGGCGTGTGACGTGACAGTGATCTAGCTCGAATTCTTTATGCAAGCAGAATCCACACACAATCTCCGTGCAGAATTTTGACGTTACATCTCCTCTGGGTGATTCTGCGAGGGAATTCCGGAATATCCCAGGTGATATTCTGGAATTTGTTTACGTGATGCTCAGCGTTTGCTATTAATGGCCCGCTGTTGTATTTAGGCGAGCAGTGCACTATTTGTTTCAAACGACGTGTAATATCACGCTTTTGTTCTTCGCGCTTCATCTTCGCAAATATTTTCACTGTGCCTCTCTCATCAACTTCGACCCGTGCTCGGAAAACGGATGGCTTGATTGGGACGCGCCCGGCGTAGATATTGAAAGACCTTGCTTTTATTGTTCGTCATTTCGCTCGAGGTGTCATAAAACCAAAATCAGGTAACGCTACTCGACAAAATACTACATGCGTTCCGCTGTTTCTAAAGCACACCGTGCCCCCGCGTTCACAAAACTTGCTATCTAAAAATTACGAGGCAATTTAAGGTTACGTTAGTGCTTGCCGTCTTCTTACCGAAGAACAGTCATAAAATAGATGAGTTGGGGTGATTGAATTACCTGGATAAACTGATTAATAGCAGTCACAAAGAGCAGATGGCGCATTGCAAAAATTCGCCGCTTCTAGTTTTTACCACGCGTTTCGTCCATTGCGCCGATTTCCCGAATTTACGTCGCCGTTAGCGTCGATATCTGGAAATATTCGTTTTTTCTTGTTTTTTTGTGCCTGATTTGAACCTGCAGGCGGAATTGCATGGTGAAAATTTTGGTAAATAGGCTACAAGGAAAACAAGTTTTTGCTAAGTCGTCGCTCCTAAATCCGTTTATAGCACGATGCTCTGCTTTACGATCGAGTCACGTTAAGTTTAGTCAGCACGTTCTTACCGGTATCACTTTTCGTGAAATACGAAAAAATAGCACTCTTGCTATTCAAGCGGGAAATGTGTTCAGCGAGACACGTCCTAGTTAAGATTATTACCCTTAAACAATAAAGATACTTCAAAGAAGGGTATGGAAATAAAGATGAAGGAGAGGCTGTCATAAGAAGACGAAATGACCGCCTTACGGGCAAGCATATAGTGACCCTCATAAAGCCTCCTCTGGGTGCATACTGCACCCTTTGTTGGACGTCGTAGCTGCATAAAATTTTACGATTGTTTACGAAGAAACATTGAACATTCATGCGTCGACAAGCCAAGATGTGTTGCCAGCTCACTGTCAGTACACGGCCCATTTTACTATCGCTAGTGACGTGTGCTGTTGAAGGCAGCGAGAATTCAATTTTGCGAAGTTTCTGTCTGACTATAGACCAAGACTACGGGAAAAGTGTGCTTGTCTGTTCACCGGTGAAATAACATTATTGTTGTAGCTCGTTATTATGCGAATTTGCCTGTGCAATCACTAGCTGGGTGTTATAAGAAATGAAGACATGTGCTGCGAGACTTTTTGAAAGCACCTTCGAAGCGTTGCAATTGCAGTGAATGATCCAGGCCGAATCTTTGAACGCTCATTTAGGTGTTATTCGCAAATCGCGCTAAGCTAGTCAGTTCACTTGGCATGGTTGTCAATATTTTTCGCTGTAAGCATCTGAAAAGGAAATGTGAATAGAAACTTATTAACGTGTAAGTCAGGGCTAGTTAGTGTTCTATTGGACGATACACGTTGCATTTAAGAGCGCTTGTCTGTGTCCCCTCGCTTTGTCCTTCGTTCACTTTTTCGCTGTCGATATCTTGTGCTTAGTTGGAAGCCAGAGAGGCGAGACATCAATCTTCTTACCTGGTATCTCACAGAGAGACGTAATTATTGTTGCAAGCAGTTCCACATTAGTAGACGACGCCTGCTACTTCTCAAGTTCAGAGACGCCACACAGGTATCAAGCAAGGAGACGCAATACAGCGTCTTGCCGCGCTTACAACCACACCACGTGCTGAAAATCTTCAGACCAGTGGCTTTGATCGCCAGTAAACAAGTCGCCCTTTTGAGAAGCGAGACTACAGAGGCATTCCTCGGCATTGAGACGAAGTGCTCAAGTCTACGAGCACAAGATTGCCCAGAATAACTTACTTTTTAGAGAACGAGCAACCGTATTCGTAGCTTAAAATATGCGCAGTTTGTTGGATACACCAAGTAAGTTGGAGGTACACACTAAATAAAGAAGTAATTTAGAGAATCTTTCCTCAAACTTGCAATGCGGTATGTTGCCAAAAGAGAGCGTGCTATTTCTCTGCGCATCGGATGATCTTGGACATCTATTTTTACTACCAGATCATTGAAGTACCCGTGTTCCAAGGCCGCCTGTCATTTCTGTAACTATCAACTCTGCCAAGGCACACTTGCAATGCCGGCACAACTAACCTCACCAGAACGATGGTGCTCTCAGAATGTGCCTGTTTTAAACACTTCCCGGCCTATTCCGAAATTACGCATTCAAATGCAATGCTCGGCAGACAAAGCGATTATTTCGGGCGTCATGTGTGGCAGCATGGCAAACACGTAACAGTGTAGCCAGTTCTCCCTGAGCAAAAAGCAAATTGACCGTGCTCCTTCCTCAGCGAGTGAGCGCCTCCAAAACCTTCTGTCGCTGCTCAGGTTACGGTGCCCAGATTTAAATCCCCGTCGCTGCAGAGGTGACTATTTCGCAGACTGCCATAAAATGAATTACCAAATAATTCATCCGAGCCTGACTATGTTTAGCGCGAAAACATGCACACCTAAAGACACTGCTTTTGGGCTTGAAGTACCAGTCAAATAATTTTAAAGGGAGAATGAAACATTAGCGCAGCTTGCACTAATAGTGCAAGGCTGGATCAAACAGCGGAGCTTGTGATCGACCTAGCTCCATCCAGGCTTTCCTATAGGCTTGGCTAAGTTTTACTAGTAAATGCTTAGTGTCGCTAGTTATTAGGTGATTTGGCGCGAACATGTCACGGGGCTAGTTAAGTAATTTTGGCGGGAACGTATGACGTGTCTAATTTTTGGGTGATTTTCGCTGGAACATGTCACTTGACTAGTTGTTACGTGGTTTGTGGCTGGAACATTACACGTGACTAGTTGTTACGTGATTATCGCTGAAACTAGTGGTTTCCGCGCTCTTTCTTTGTTTCTCTTTCTTTCTCTTATTGTCTTGCTCTCTGTTTTGTCTATCTCTTTGTTTGTGTCTGTTGATTTCTATCTCTTGGTCTATTTCTTTCTCTACCTCTTTTTTCTTTTTCCTCCCTTTCTTTCTATTTCTCTTTATTTTGATCTCTTTCTTTCTCTCTTTCTTTCTCTATCTCTATGTTCGTTCATTCGCCCATCCACGTTATTGCATCGCACCCGGACAAATAGGCGCCTCAAGAGAAATGCCGCGCCGCCATAATGATGACTGTTATCGCGAACGCGAACCGGAGTTTCGTCGAGATCAAACACCTCAGTTGCTAACATATCAAACTGGGTAGTAAAGTGCACTGAAATTAATTTGAAATGTTCTTAGCTTGCCTAGGAGCATTTGTCACTGAATCTGTATCGTTGGACCAGCCCACAAAAAACATGTGACCATCTTGCAGTTGACGTTCGTTCAAGATATGGTGTCAGCATTACTGATAACAAAACAAGCAGGTGGCGTTATATTGCGAGGAGAGGCATTAACATGTTATTAACCGGGAAGGCAAAGTGGAGCATTTACGGACAATGCGCGTAGACAATACCACCGCCGTTGCGACAGAGTTTCGGTGAATGGACTGCATGTACCGAGTACGGGTTAATATGCAGATGATGTGCATATTTCCGGGGAGCCCTAACGCAGCATTTTTTATAACACGATTAGACTTTTTACAGAGCAGTCATGCACATGCAACTGATGAACCTTCTCATATGGCGCCATTCCAGGAACAGTGGTCAGCCCCACAACTCTTGATGTCTTAGAAATGTAAATTTCCTTGTAACGCTATATGTATTGTCAAGCGCGCGTATTTCTTTTTTTTTATGGAATCGTGCTTCACTCATGAAAACTTTGCGCCGCTAAGCGCAGTCATGCCTTAATGTTGGAGAAACTTCGCGATAGTTTCAGACTGCTCCCACAGGATTGCGGGCACGAGACGAGAACTCGAGTTTATTCCAGAGCTAACGCGAGCACAAGCGATAACGCTAGAATATTCGATCACTAATCTATAAAAGACGGCGTCTGTCGACGACCATCAGACTGCGGACGGCCGACGATTGTGACCGCCGGTATCAGTGTACAGCGTGAAATGCTTGCACTTTGAGTTACTTATGTGTCTGGGCAAGGGTTGCCCAATAAAGAGTCTGATCTCAACCAGCGTGTCTGCCGCCTTCTTCACCGTAGCTACGAGACGATATACATGCACACTTGATCGGCAGCGAATGAGTATCCTTTCTGACGTTTCAACTGGGGCCTGGCCCTTCGCCATATTACTATAAAAATGTTGATGAATTCACATGGGCGCGTGTATTGCTGCGCAAGGTGTATGGAATAAATTTAGAAGTGACAAACATGAAGCTATTGGACTTGCACTTCTATAAACACTTATCCTGCTTGTAGCTTAAAGCTGACCGAGTTCTGTTGACGTAGACCGGTATAGGTTTACTTGTAGCTGTAGGTTATAATCAGGGGCGCAGCCAGAAATCTTTTTCGGGGGAAGGGGGAGGGTTCAACAATACATTATGTATGTTCGTGCGTGTGTTTGTATGTGTGCGTGTATGTATAGGTGAGCAACAACCCTTGGCTGCGCCCCTGGATATGACCGATCCTCTGGCCTAGTCTTCTTGTCCACTGCCCACAGCTTACTTATCCCGTTGATGGGTTCCGGAAAAAACGTCCCCGGAATAAATGTCCCCGGAAGAAACGTCCCCTGAATAAACGTCCCCGGAAAAAATGTCCCTGGAAAAAATGTCCCCATTTGCATTGTCGGAAAAAACGTCCCCATACGGGGGCCCTCAAACGTTGCGCCTTTAAGTCGCCAAGTGTTCATTTCTCACTGCAAAAAAAAAAAAAAAAAGAAAAGAAAGATCCGCGCGAAGATTGCAGTTCAATGAAATTCAAGTTTACTGCTATGTGGAACGCCTACTGGGCCACTGTTGATGGAGGACACAGGACGAAAAATCATGCGGAGGCCTGGAACAGAAGGCTGGGAAGCATCGCGCACCACAGCCGCCCAACAGTGTGGAGGGCCTCCCCTTACAAAAACAGATTTAGAGTCTATAGATGGTCTAAAAATGTGTTTAGTCTATAGAGTGTCTAAATGTATTTTTGTAAGGGTCTGGCGCCTTGCGCTCGGAAGAAGCCACCGTAACAATAAAAAGAAAGATGACCCAGTCTCCAGTCGGTGCACTCCCACAGAAGAAGCGCAAATCAGCGGTCATGGCCATGCAGCAGTGTGTTCGCAACCTGTGTGAGGACTATAATGCCGGGACTACGAAAATTGAAGATTTCCTGAGGGCTATTTTACATACGATTCGGTATTACATTCATTCTTTTTCGAACACAATGTGGCCGAAAATTTGCGAAAGGTCGAATAAAGAATGCAGTGTTTTCTCAAGTGAGTTCGCACAGGATTCGTTTTTCGGTAAATTTTTCTCTTGGGGACTTTTTTTCCTAGAGAGCCATGCCAGCGGGGAGGTTTCTTCCGGGGACGTTTATTCAGGGGACGTTTTTTCCTACACCCCCCGTTGATAACGTTCGCGAACCGTTGCCTTACTGGTGGGCAAGCGCGAAAATCGCAAACAGGCTTTGGCATCGGGAAAGGGATCGTCACAGTGTATACCGACACAACTACGTATCTCTGATTGGTTAGGGAGATCACTACGTATGGAGCAATGTTTGTGCATGTTTTTTTCTTCACTCTTGACTAGTTATAGAATTTGGTGCATTGGAAAACTTGATTTCTTGTGTTATCCGTGAGCAACATGATAGGCTGAATGAGCGCTACGTTTTACTCCTTAAGCCTCTTTTCATGAGCGCCATTAAGAGGACACCATTTCCCCTTGATCAATAATATTTTTGCTGGACCGAGCACATGTTCTTTTAGTAAGGAAGAAAAAATACACGGTACAAATAAATTGCTGCTCACACAGTATTGTGCCACGCAAGCCTTCGCGAAGCAGAATCTTACTCTTCTTAAATATGCTTTTACTGTGAAGACATGCTTCCGCCACACTTTTTTTTGCATTTGTTGAAATTTTCGAGCTATTCAGAGGTATTGCCCTAAAAGACAGTTTCGGTTCACGGTGACGCTTGAGTCGAGTTTCAACTATGATTTGAATGTAGTCGATCAAGAAAAAGGTAGGACTTTAAAAGAATCCTCCGTAACTGATGAATCGGAAAACAGCAGTTGAAGTTTGAAGATTATGTTTTTGCCAGCAAGCAGCTTTTCATTGTTTTTGCTTTTTTTTCTTTGGCTAAGATATGCAGTGCACACCAAGCTTTCCTGATGCTTGCCTTCAAGGACACGGAGTATTGAACTTTGTGTGTTCGTTTTGATTGAAGCACCATTATGACGCATTTATTTTTCACATTCCCTGGTGGAAGACTTTAAGAGCACAGCTCGTGCTTATCTGAAAAATAAGAAACGCGTGAAAAGGTTTTATGCGAAATAGTTGCTGTGGAGTTGTTTGAGCGCGCAAAAATAAGGCTTTCCGCAACAATATCCGCTCACATTTTATGCAGAGAACGGTTCTAGATAGATATCCAAGCTCACAGGACCTCGCATTGGGAATATCAGAAAAGGGAGGTTTCGAGAATAAAAGGTAGCTTTGGAAAAAGGTAAAACTTAATTTAAAGTTAGAATTTACAATACAGACTTTCCCTATTGTACCTTCATTTAAAGACTGCATCTGAAAATTTTTTTCATCTACGTAATCTTCGCAAAAGTAACGTACATGTGATATACTACATAATAAGTATATTAAAATATTTTCATTAAAAATGACGCGTTGAGATCAGAGTGACATTTCGAAGTGTGTAATCCGCATTGTTTGAGGCTTGTGTTGCGGCTGTCTGGAAAACTTGATGTGCTGGCAGTCTATGATATTCGCCATGCTACGCCTTCACTCAATATTTACCGCGCGTGCTTTCGCTCACGGCCAATCTTTCAAGCGTCGGTGATTCTTCAAAATTACCCGAGGACAACAAATGAGAAGCACATGTCGTCCTCCACGAATTCTGACGGAATCCTGTACTTGGTTTCCAAAGTTAGTTGACTGTTCTCTTTCTTGATCTGTGCTGCTTTTGCACAATTTTTTTATAATTTTAAATGTTTTTACTATCAAGGAATCACTGCATCTGTTGTTTCATTCAAGCTACGGGAAACAGGTTCAAAGTGCAGTCTCCGGATAGAAAATATTAGATTTTTCGATCAAACATTTAAGGTTGAGCGTTCATAGCTTTTTCAGACACTTCCATAGAAAGTTGTGAACTTGGTCAAGTGATAAGATCATGAGCGCTTTAACTTGAGCGCTGTTGTTGAAGTTATAATAAGCAACCAAATTGCCCTCCTACTGAACTTGTTCATTTCAAAGAAGTCCAAATGCACAAGATTCTTTGTCTTGATCTTAAGTGCTTATATGTCTAATAGTTTATCTATATGGTGTACCTCCAGGAAATTTCGTTGAAAAACGAAATAAATATAACTTAAACACTTTACCGCTTCTTTTTTTCGAAAACTAGCACTTCACCTCGCACAATGCACACGTTTGAATAGACCAGGGACGCAAGCATGATGCATCACTCGCGGCTGTACGTTGCTTAACGAAAATCTGTTATTATCTTCACCGTTTAACAGTGAGCTTCGTAAACATTTTACGCGGATCATGGGGCACATACTTTGAAACTGTACGTTGTTTTAATGCTGAGCAAGGCCTCTCCATTTCGAAAGTGAACTAGATCCGAGAGATGGATAGATGATTTCGGAACACGTGGCCTCTCGCTCTCGATTAATGTCACTGGCGTTTTCATGCCATGCATATAACCTGCAAACTCTAGCAACTTTGTATAAAAGCTCAATGGAACTTCTGCTGGCGTAATATCCCTTACCTCTGTCGTTATTCTCATGCTTGTACTTTCTATTCCTTATTCTGTTCTCACTATCTGTGAGATATCGCACCACGCGCAACATGACATCATCATTCATGATATCATTATGCAGAGGCAGTCATTGTAGTCTCAGACGCTTCCGCACAACTTGCACGCCTGAGAATCTTCAGCGTAATATGAGTCGAGCCGTTGAAGCGCCCGGCGATCGGGCGTGCGTGTGGTTCTAAGACTATTTATGGCATTGAGACATACGAAATATCTCAACCCTAATGTATCTCCTTGTTGATTCACTCACTGAAACAATTCATGACTCACTTTGTTTATATTCATTGAGCTTCAACTTATTTGTTCTTTGTGCAAACAGAAGTGTATTACTGAAGCAGTTTTCAATTCAGAAAGTATAGGAATTTGTGAATTTTGCAGGGACCTTAAGAACACGGGTTTTTTCACTGTCTAAGAATCTTATTTGCCTAACTGATTTAAAGCAACATGATTTGGCGTTATCACTGCACAAGAAATAAGCAATAAGTTCCAGGGCAAGCAACCACATGGAGGCGTTTCCTTACTGACTTCTCGAGAAAATTCAGTAGTTTCGTGAGAACACGAGAAATCACGATCACGTTTATTATGATCCATATTCATCTCCTTGGTAGTCGGTGCCGATTCTCAAATGTGTATAGGGCTAGATATGTTTTGCATTCTATTTCTAAGAAAATCAATGTTCTTCATCGTTTTATTGGCTAGACAAATTTTATTCGGTCGGCTTCTTTGTTTGTATGCGGCGATCAATCTACATGTCCGTTATACATAAAGAAATGAGTACAGCTCCAGTAAAGGAAAGCATGGACACGCTTGGAGATGTTTGTTTGCATTAAGCCAAGAATGTTGTACTAAAGAAATTGCTTGCATGCGTGGCAACCCACGCCCATGGCTACGGGTGACGAGGGCTGAGAAAGGGCCTCGATGAATAGCAGACCAAGCGTCACAGCTGCTAGCGCGCCTAATCAGATTAGTCCGAGCAATAGATGCAAGCCCTGTACCCTGCACTGCCCTAATTGCTTGTGCAAACAGCAGAGCATATATTTTGTTGGCCCTTCGCATTGTTTACGATTGGTGAATGGGAATGTTACGTCCGTGCTGAGCCTTACTAGAGTCACTGTATATGCTACCTTTAGGTAGCAGAGTTGCTCATAGGTCCGGCTAGCAACCACAGCTATGCGGTGAAGTCGCACTTCGTTTTTGCAGGCGACATGCCTACCGTGACGTCGATTAACCTGTCTGGCGTGTCAAAGACCGGCAATAAACATTGGCTGTCGATGGCGAGTGTTAATTCAGTTCGCTGCAGCGGCGGCGTGGAGAAATAAAAAAATTGGCCCAAGCGGCAGCTTTTCCGCAATGCATGGTTGCTAGCGGCGTTGGAAGAAAGATGCGCAACTCTGCTACCTAAAGGTAGCATATACAGTAACTCTAAGCCTTACGCTACGTAGGCGTCATCACACGTCATACGGGACTTCCCCTGAATCTCATGCACCCAGATCGATAAGTAGGTGCGTCCACCATGTGTAAATACCGGGAACGCTTTCGAGTTTCACACAATATTCTGTTTGGTAGCATTTCTATGTTTATTAGCCGTGAAATCTCCAGTCTCAAAAGATATTGCAGGCAATATTTCATTTGAAACACGCAAGGTACGTGTTTTCAAGGCAAACCCACAACTCGCATTTCATTCTGCACTGGGGGAAACGTGCAGCTCATACAGCTCACTCGACCGGCTTGATTCCTTCACTGTGTGAGTAGATGCTCATAGTCTAGAGCTGCTAAGTATTCTTTTAACATTGTGCTTCATCTTGTAATATTATACATAATACGTTGTTTCAGATTTACCACTTGTACAATGATTTGTGTGTTGTCTTTTTATTCTGCTTTCTGTCGGTCGCATCTTCACTGTCTGCTAATATTAGTTGCCTCCGCCAGCATATTGTCACGCGGGTGCGGTGATGAAGAAGCAGACAACTCATCCGTTCGAGCTTTTTATTCGGTGAACTGCTGCCCAGCAAACACAACACTCAGAGCAGAAGCAAGAAAAGTTCGGAGTACAATAGCAGCGGCCAGCACAACCGTCGGTCATCTGATCCTCACGCGTGTTATGTGCCTATTTCCTTGCGCCCAGTCTTCGTGCTGCTGTTGCCTTGAATATAAAGACATATTTATGTGCTTTGCAATATGCCGATAAATATGTTATTACAATAATATTGCAATCTCGGCAGAACATCAACAGACAAAAAAGTGAATTATACTGCTAAAAGACGTGGTTGTAGTGATAAAAACAATACAGATGTCTAGGAGAATATGTGCTGTAAGGTTCGAGCTAAGCAGCGCAGTCTTCCAGCGCAAGCGCAAGATGGCGGTGGAGGAGATGGAGGGATCGGGGCTGCCTGAACTGTATATTAAGTTCTGACACTCCCATTTTATGTGACTATGCGTAAACAAACTTCTGAATAATTACCGGCTGCTCACGCTCAAACACGTAAATGCACAGATATACTCGCGTGCCTGAAACGACATTAGGAGGAGAGGACAAAAACCGTTGTAACAGGCAAATGACAACGTCGGAGGGACGTATAATCACGATAATAATGGGTCTTGCCGGTGGAAGAAGGTTGAACGTCAGCAGGCAAGATTACTCACTTATCCCTACGCGTTCGCATTTACGCTGGCTGCCATAAGTTGTGTAATTACCAAAGAAACCCAAACGATTGTGTAATGACTGCTGCAGCTGGTAATGAGCGTGTGTGGCACATTTTGTAGGCTTGCTTTTTGCAGCTTTAAAAAGACTTAAAAGAAATTATGGAAGGAAAACGCTTTGTTCTATGTAGCTGTGCAGATGATCATCTTTGTGCGTTAAGCTCTCTCCCTGTACTTTCTGGAACTTCTATGCTACTAAATTCTTTCAAAGTTCATTTTTTCATCGCATGCCTGAAGTGTTCCTCTATAAAGACAGCTATAACTCAATTATGTGTAGCACCTGCTTTCTTTTAAACGGGGTTTCCTGCTTACCTTGAACATGTGCTTTAGTTATCGATCTAACGTGCGTCTAACGTGGTAGATTGTTGAAATTTTTATAATATGACCGTTTGCTTTATTTCAGCACTAGAATATTATAGCTTAATTTAGTAGGGCGATATCATTGACGCGGGATAGCGACGTCGTCCGCAAGTACATGCGCACTTGCATTGCCTGCCAACGATGCAAATCTGTCGCTCATGTATCGACCGCACCTCTTCAACGACTTCCCTGAGCAGCCCAACAATGCGTCGCCATCTATTTATACGGGCATCTTCCCTCTTGTGGCGCTGGTAACCGATGGACTGTTGTAGCCGTGGATTATTTGAAAGGATACTGCTGCGACGGCCGCCTTACCTGCAGTATTACGAAAAGACTTTCATTCTACACAACTTGGTTTTCCTCCATGGCGCATGTCGTGAACTGCTGAGCAATGACCATAGTGTATTCCTCTCAAATGTCCTGCGGTCACACGTCGCAACGTCGAAACACTGCATCCCAAGCTACTACCGAAATTTCATGATACATTCTACTTTACGGCCGCGCCCCCTCCAGCACCATTAGTACAGTTCTACCATACAGGTGAGACCCCGCAGACACTTCACCTCTTTCTATTGTCGCTTAGAACGGCGACTAATGACAACAACTGACCCCTTCTATGGAATCTGCTCAACAGTGTCGACAAAACAGCGTCATAACTTAAAGCCACCTCCTTACCTCATCGCTATCCACTCCCTCATGTGGCTGTGGGCACCGCCTGTTGCTGCTCCTGGGATGAAAGGAACTAAGGCGTCGCGGTCGCACGCATTTTTCTAGCTCCTCAGTTTTCAATTTTCTCCTTTTATTTTTTTTTAATTTTTCATCGACAGTTAGTGATCTTCCTACCCCCTCTTCTATTATTTGATTTACTTATCTATTCTGCGCTCCCGGGTCCAGCCCTCATTGGGGCTTAAGTAGGACGATGTAGGTCCGCCTAACCTTTTTTCGATCGGCCTTTTCTTTTACATCATGTTTTTTTATTAAGCTCCACCAGCCGATTCCCTCCCTGTCCCCCGGCACTCCTTGTGATGGACAACAACTTTCCACCAAGCTCCCTGTCGGGTTTCACCATGAGCAGCAGTTCCAGGCGCTCTCGAGCGTTTGAACTTCTTCGGGAGGCAAACAACCCCCTCCGGCAAGATGACGCCAAAAAATCGCTGCCACCTCGCCGTCGTACTCGCTAGGTTCGCAAGAGTATTGCTCAGCCACGCCGGTACAAACGACTCGCCACTGTTGTACCAGGTCCACAAACCAGGGGCCAGAACCACCATCCAGCCCCGTCCCCTTCAACTCCACGGGCCCCGTTCCCTCCCCAGTCGAAAAAGACGCTGCTACCATCTTGGCTCGTCCTCCCTCCCAAGTCGGCCATTTTGACGCTGTGGCAAATTCCAGCGAGCCAGACACCCTGGAACAGGAGGGTAACGACCGCATTCGCATTCCAGAGTAGAAACAGGAGGGACAATTCCCCTTGTCAAACAAAAAAATCACAGCATATCCACGGAGTGAATTATGATGAGTGGGCGAAGCTACGGAGGTTCATCGGTAAACCGTGAATCTTCCGTGAATTCTGCCCAGTACATCATCACCGACGTGCGATCGGGCGCGTTTATACTAAAGGTTCGATGAGTTATGACGACTTGCAGCTCACTTTAATTTTACATGTACGCTGTCAATTTTCAATGTTTAGAAAACCATTGCTTTAGAAAACATCTGGCGTCTTTCGTTAAGCAGCTGGCGTCTTTTGGTTTTGCTTTAGAAACATCTGGCGTTCTTTCGTTTTGCTTTTAGAAAACATCTGGCGTCTTTCGTTGGTTTATTTCATCAATCAACGGCGTTTTGAACAAAATTTTTATTGTTTAATCACGCACAGGAGAAATCTCACCAGGCGGTAAACAATGGCTGCTAATGGGAATGAGAGACAGAAGAAGTCGGCTTTTAGCTAACACTTACACTTCTACTTCTACTAACGTTTCCTACTGGAACATGCCAATGGCTGCTAATGGGGAATGAGAGACAGAAGAATTCGGCTTTTAGTTAACGCGCACGCTGCGAATTTTTTATTGTTCAACAACGCACAGGAAAAATCTCCCACCGGCACCACCTTGGAGGTCAAGATCTGGTACTAGCGTTACGACTGGTTACGCACTACTACGACTACGAGGGACGAACGGGTGCCGCCTTAAGGAGCTTCGCCCCTAAAACCCTCCCCCTCCCATCGCAGGGGGGAGCGAAGAAAGCACTGCCTCATCAGCTTCGTTGAATGAAGCCACGCGCGTGCCCACCAGGCCCCTTTCCTCCTTTGCTGACGTCACGGAGGAAGCACAGCTGACTCCAGGGAACCCAGCTCCCGCTCACACGTGCACAGCATGATCAGGCGAGCCGTTGCCCATTCTCGGGGAAAGGAGCCCCTGAATGGCGTGCCCTCCTCCCCACTCCCACGCGCCAGCTGCGTGCTGGGACAGCTGACGGCTGAAGAGTTCCCCGCCCTCTCCCCCACTGGGGCCCCGAGTTCCCGCACCAATCGTTCCCATCAACACCGGGCGTCGGTCTCAGCGTGCTGAGAAGCCCGCTGCCAGCGACCTACATCCCCGGCCCCCACGGCACACATGCCCCGGCACCCAGCTGGAGACCGTGCTTTACAGACCAGCTGTGAGGAGATAAACTTTCCGAAGAGCCACACAGGAAGCCATCTCCTCCTGTCTGGCTCCTCTGGAGGGCGTCGGTCGCGTCCGCGTAAATTTCGGTCGCAACGTCGTCGCGGTCGACGTCACCACCGGAACTCCACTCGACCCCCTGCTCGCTGTGGCTGACATCTGCAGCATTGCTGTGCGCGCGAAGCAGGCGTCGACGAACACCTGCAGCGTCGTCATCTATAACGTCAACCCCACGCAGACGAATATTCGATCTGCGCCAATATCGCGTCACGGTTGCCTGTCCTTCAGTGCTCTTGCTCTGGTATCCACGTTATTGTGCGCTTCGCCGGCAACAAGGCTCCCCCTGATGTGGAACTTTCAAGCAGCGGCGCCCCGTGCGTGCTCACCGTCCACGACCAACCCAGTGTGAACTCTGCGTACGCTATGGGCACACGGACGTAACGTGCACGTCTGAGCGGCGATTGTTGCGTTGTGGCGGACCGCACTCACTCGGTGAGTGCACTGCGAAGAAGGCGAGGTGCTTCTATTGTGGCGCAGCCCACCCTGCTACCGAGCCCCGCTGCCCTCGTTGGCAGGAAGAGCGGCGCTTGTTGGAAGTGCGCGCCGAATCTTCACTCCCAATATCGCGCCGTGAGGCGCTCGCTATCGCGCGTGGACAGAATACAGGAGACCCAGCAACACCCGGCTCTACCACCATGTCCCGTGCCCATCCCCTGGTTTGCGAGAATTTTTCGTACGCGGCGGCCGCTGGTCTTCCGTCTGAAAAGAACTCACAAACCGCCACAGACAAGAGAAACGCTGTGATCGCTGTGCTCTCGGCAGTGCTGACAGCCGCTATGGGTTTTCTCCCTCTCGGCTGCCCCGTTCGCCCGCTCTGTGCTGCAGTGCTGGCCACCCACCTTGCGTTAACAAATGATGGCGAGGGATCGACACGAGTCTAGGCCACGCATACTGCAGTGGAACTGCCTTTCACTGCGTTGCCGACAAGCAGAGCTCGCAGCGGTTCTTCCCCTGCGCGACTACGATGTCATTGCCTTGCAGGAGACGTATGCTCGCGCTGAGGAGGTGTCGCTGCCCGGATACATTGGCTACAGTAGTCCCACACAGTATGTGCTTGCCGCATGTAACAGTGTCCCTTGTACCGACATTTCGCACCCACCTGGAAAGCCCCGTGCCGCTCTATACATCCGCCCGTCCCTGGCGCAAGTGGTCGTGCCTACAGAGAGGTTCTGCTGTTCAACTGTCGAGTGTTTGGCCGCCACGGTGCGAGTTGACCGCGTCGATACATCGGTAGTGAGTGTGTATGTTCGTCGCGTCAGCGTGGCCAGTTTTGCATTTCTGCCACCACTAGTCGCGGCCCTTGAAAGAATGAATATTCTTTCAGCGCACTGAAACCTACAGGTCAAGCGTGTCGCTCGAAGAACTAATGAGCACCAGTTAATGAAAAATCATGGCTGATCCCTGTGTCATAGGAATCGGTATAACACGAATATAAAACGTAACTTCAAAGACGTAGTTGAGCGTTTGTTGTGCACTGTTTCGCCCCGAATAAAAGACTGCCTACAGGGTCCCTGCAGAGAAACTAAGTGCTCTAACTTTGCTGCGTTTGGCTAGTGTTCTATGCCATCTGAAGAATACAGGAAAAAATGAATGGGAGCTGGGTATCGATTATTAGTGCCACTGAAATATGAGAGAAATCGCGATACGCAAGAAATAGATCAGCAAGAAACTGACAATAACAGAATCCTCTGGCCTCTCTACGCCCCAGGAACTTGTTTGCGCAGTGATTGTCCATTTGCACTGCATCTGCGGTTGTCACCTCCATTTGGAACGCAATACTCGTGCAAAAAGACCACTGCGCCAGGCAGCCAACGCAAACCGCACATATCGATACGACGCTTCATATACAATGTCCTATATGCGACTGCATACAGTGCTCTTTTCTCGGTGCCTGTCACGCCGTTCTTTTGATGCGGCGGCTCGTTGTGATAATTTTTATGAAGAATTGGGAAGAGAACGAAAAATGATTGTCTAATGCTGAACAATGCTGGTTTACGTTTGGTAGAACAATAGGTGCATGAAATGCGGAAATTACAAAGTGCAGATATGCTAGCTGTGCTACTCGGTGACAGTAACATTCTATTTACGTGGCGTCATTTAACAGCAGCCAAAAGCAGCACTGACCTTCGAAAGAGGAACATCACCATTGCATAGTACAATCGATACATTGATAGAAAAATGTTCAGAAGCCCTGCCCCTATTGGTAATTAGGGTGCAAGCGAAGCTTCTTTCTTTCTTTCTTTCTTTCTTTCTTTCTTTCTTTCTTTCTTTCTTTCTTTCTTTCTTTCTTTCTTTCTTTCTTTCTTTCTTTCTTCCTTTCTTCCTTTCTCTCTTTCTTTCTTTGCTTTCTTCTTCCTTTCTTTCTTTCTATCATGTTGCGCAATGCTCCCTCCTAACTGTTTCCTTCCTGCATTCTGGAAATCGGACCTTCATTCACGCGTTAAGCAGCGTAGCATATCAATTTCTACAGGCAACCACGACAGTCGTGCGTCCAGATTGAGACAATAACGAAAATGTGGTAGCGTGACATGACGAACCAATTCGATAAAAGATGACATTGCCATATCATAAATGGTTGATCGCCGTCAAGCCAACGATCGAGCGAGCAACATTTTTTTTAAAACGGATCATAAGATACGCATGTAACAGGTGCACCTTCGACGGCCGCATATCTGAATGCTTGCCAGCGCTGTGTTTTTCGAGTACCATGCGGCCACTAAAACCTGCGGGTTATAAAATCCTCCCTTCATAATTCGGCAGACATCAAGTACCTGTCTCCATGGTGGTGGTAACATTTTTATTATGAACTCCGGCAAATTTGTGGCCAGCGCCAAGGCTGCCCCCGAGGAGGACCAGAGCCCTTGTCTTCTCGGTGGGTCTCGTTACGGTAGCTGGCTCCCGCCGTCGTCCCCATAGCCGATGATTCCCAGTGAGGAGACGTGTTCTTTCAAGAAGGAACGTAGATTTATTTACATGATTAGGGGATTGGAGTGAAAAGAGAGAGAAAACGTCAAATGTCTTCGGCTTTTATAGCCCCGAGACCGTCACTGCAGAAGCACAGGCAAACCGGTGTCAGCGTCTCCCGCCAATCCGGTAACCTGTCGTCCTGGCGTCCGGCCTCCCGAAAGGAGGCAAAGAGTCACACAATACACTCGCCATGCTCCGAAGACTCGTAGGTGAGAAGGTCGGTGAGGAGTTCAGTCCAAAGGGGAGTTGGGGGTGGAGGGCCGATGACCTCCGCTTCCACTGCCGGTAATACTCGGAAGAAGCGTTGAATGATGGCTGCCTCGGGTGAAGGCCCCACCTGGGTTGATGGGAGCGTCTTCAACGGCGCACTGGTAGATAGCTGCACGCTCAATGTCGTCTGCCTCGATGAATTTTAAGGCCAAACGTAACATCGCCGCCTTACTGGCTTACTGGATGGCCCATCTTGGAGGTTCGAGCTGCGTGGCGCGGCCGTCCACCGCTCCGCAGGTTCATCTGGAGAGATTGAATTTTCTTCGCCTATAACCTGACATTCACAAAGAATCTGCCGAAGAGACGCGTGAGTCCGGCCGCATAATTTGCAGTTATCGTTCGGCCATGTGTCTGCATATATCCTCATGAGATGAACGGGGTAGGTTAATGTCTGGGTTTGTAACTGCCTCCCGTCTACCTCTTGGGCCCTCTCGAGATTGAGGTTTTCGGGGGGACAAACCCTCCTAGATTTTTTATAAAATTTTAATGTCAGCGTGTGTGGTCATTCCGTCTTCCTCTGTCCAGCGCTCCGTTGATTTTCATCCCTTGAGAGGACCCTTCTACGCGGGCGTGGCACGTCAGACCTCGCGCTATGCGGTGCACCTCTCCATTGAGGTCTACCGCGTCTACAGACAGCGCTTCCTTGTCCCTACCAAAGGCTTGTAGTAATGCTGCATTTTTTAGACGATCGTTACGAGCTACATCGACGTGTTCTTGTGAATGGAGCAGTTGTGTGCACATCGTTGGCTTGCCAGGCCCGTCGACTGCACTGGCGTTTAAAGGGCAATTCATGGTATTCATGGTCCTACGCAACGTCAGCACTCCCGTTAGAGAAAAGACATCAGTTTTAGCGGAACGACGTGAATGTTATGATGCGATGTTTTGAATATCATTCAGTAGCGTATTCCTCCGTGGCCGAGCGACGCATGAATACAGCTGGCGGAGTTATAGGAGCGCATACTGCAACAACATAGAATCGGCGGGGACACCGAGCAGGACCAACAAGTACACCTTATCAGACGTGGAAAAACCAACGTCTTCTTCGTCCCTGCACTACACAAAGAGTGAAAGAGAGAGAGAGAGAGTGGAGCTATATTCATAAAGAAGGGGAAAGGGGGGGAGCTTCTATGGCTGGAGCACTACGTCCAGACTCCACTGTCCTTAGCTGCCCGCCGTCTTGATCCAGGAGCGCGAGCTGCCTTCCCGTGTCAAAAACTGGCGAGTTGTGCCTCCCACTGCTCCGTACTAGGTAGCCTCAGCGCCATGGCGGGAAGGCGGCCGGTTAAAAAGAGCCGATATGCCTCCTGGGAGTCAGATAGAATAATTGACGGCTCTCCTCTACGCTTGTGAAACTTTACGGCTACGGCTATGGCCGTTGTCTGTGCCTTTGTGGCCGAGGTCGTACGCACGGACGCAGTCGTCAGCAGCGTCATGTTCTTGTCGACGACCGTAATTACATGTCTGTGCCAATCGTAACTGATCGCATCGAAGTACGCGGAGTAGTTGACCCGAACTGCTTTCGGAGCCACTTTACTCTCGCATTACGTCACTCAGCGTGAAAGTCGTGATGCATATTTTTTGGCACCAGTGCGACTGAGCTCTGCCTACTTTGTTTGTTTGTTTTTCTTCTACCCACGGCACATACGCTCTCTGGAGGATTGGCCAAGGATACGTTTTTCTGCCTACACTAGCGCTGCTTCGTTGTCGTCGCCATTGCAGATACGCGCGGCATTATTACCTCATTAAAAAAATTGGCCGCGTATCTGCGTGCTTCGCTGCAAATGTCGTCTAAAGACGATAGAAGAGGTGCTGCGTGAGATATGGACGCCATCTGGCAATACGTCGGAAACATGAGTGCTGTGTTGCAGACTGGTAGTCCCGGCGCAGCAGCAGGCGAAGACCGGCGGTGACCAAAACGACCGGCGGGGACGCCAGCCAGCCCGAACACGTGGTTTGGCGCGAAGCGCTGAATCAGAAGAAACGTCCGCACTCAACGAGTACTCTCCACACACTCTTTTATTTACACGTCGCCTGGCTAAAACAGGAATGCCAGAAGCGGCCGCCCCATGGCATTCGTACAGTGCAATACAGAACCGAAACCGAAATACAACAATGAGCTCGTTCAGAGGGCACGGAGGAAGTCAAGTTTAACGCGCTGTCGCATTTTCAGCGCAGCTTAAGAAACTAGCGTCCTTAGAATTAGTATGTATGCATTTTCTATTGAAGGAACACACCACCTAATACTTACCTAGTAATGTTGTGCCTCAGATATGTGTAATGTTAGCTTTTTGATCGACAATGTACACAAGTATGAACCTAGTGAGCCGTTCAAGATGCCTGGCCCTTGGGCAAGTGGTTCAACTTTGGCC
Source organism: Rhipicephalus sanguineus (assembly GCF_013339695.2). Classification (NCBI taxonomy): domain Eukaryota; kingdom Metazoa; phylum Arthropoda; class Arachnida; order Ixodida; family Ixodidae; genus Rhipicephalus; species Rhipicephalus sanguineus. The sequence goes on from NC_051186.1 coordinate 62,848,207, forward strand.
GAGTGGCTGAATCGAGTGACATGCCGACAAACAGAAAGACAGACCAAAATTTCTCCGTTTAAGTATCCCAAAAAGACTATCGTCTTTAAAAGCAATGTAAAGAACAACTGCGCAATTAGTCACTGAAAGTATGACCTCATCCGAAGCTCGTGAACGATTTCTGGCGAATGTCTTCGGTGTTTTGGACACTGACAGCCGTCCGGAATGACGTCGCAATGACGTCATTAGTGCGTCGGAGAACGACGTAAGGTGCGAAGTAGCTTCGCAACAGCTTTTTAGAAAGCCCACGCCGACGAATGGGCGTCTAGACCCACACTTTTTCGCCCACGTTGTAGGTGACGGGTCTGTGCCGGAGGTTGTAGTGACTCGCGTCACAGTCGTGTTTCTCGGTGATTCGCAACCGGGCAAGTTTCCAAGCTTCTTCTCGCTGTGAAAACTATTTCTCATTGTTTTCGTGAGGAAGGATTGCGCCTAACGTTGTCGTAAATTCCCGGCCGCAAATAAGGCTGAAGGGTGTCTTCCGACTGGTCCCTTGACAAGGCGCGGTGGTGCGCGAATGTGACGTAGTGTAGGATATCGTCCCAGTTCTTGGTTCTGACATTTACGTACTTGCTTATATGTCAGCCAGCGTCGTGTTGGGACATTCTGTCGAGCCTGTTAGTCTGAGAATCGTAAGCAGTTGTATTTCTGTAACCCAGGCCAACCAAGTAGCTGGGTGGTTGGGCCAGTGTGCTTCTTGCGCAGCGGTGAAACCAGGCAGCCTAACGACGGCGAAAGATAAGATCATTGTGTTTTTCATTGTGTTGAGTCAAGGTAGTCAGATGTCTCATGCAGTCGTCAGCCTTGCTGTGGACGTGGCGCACTCACAGCGATACTCCGTAACATGCACATTGCGGTACGCAGAAGGCGATAGATCTGGCCTCTTTACAGCAGTGATAGCACAACGCCTTGTGACCAGGGCCGGGCAGTGCCTACGTATGGCGTGGACTCTCCAAAAATATTCTACTTGGAATCAGGGACGTCAGGTTAACCTTATGGTCCCCGAGTGGGGCCGAGCCAGGTGGGCGTTGAGTTTACTCGCGTCTTATTGTGGACAGAATAAAGTTGGTTTCACTCCACTCACTTGGATACTCGCTTGGAGTGCTCTCCATAACGAAAGGCCCCGTTACGTAGAAATCCAAGCATAGCGATGAATAGTACTCAAATTGACTTACTCTATAGAGCTCCATATGACGTTTCGTGTCTGGTACAATCGTATGTAGGATATCAACGATAAGAAATAACTAAATAAAAAATCTTGCAACGACAACTAGTGCACATGTGTACAGTTTTTTGATTCACGGGCGCTGCTTAAATTAGCGGCAAAAAAACTTACCTGCAATGCGCTTTCTTTATTTTCTCCGTCAAGCCTACACTTACTCATAACAGCCAAAAATTAGTTCGTCGCAGCAAACCTTTTCCCGAATAAAACTTCGTAGGTAATTTAACCCTACCATTTCTACTCACCCGAAAAAAGCTTTTACGGTGATATTGGAAGGTAAATATGTGGATGTGTAAATACAGATATATAGCGCATTGCGTAACACAATTTGTTGTTTGGAAGTTCGTAATTTATCTATAATATTGTAGTCACTAAAGTTTCTTTGCAAGCCACTGCGCTAATAAAAAAAACATTGGTTTTCGTAGATTTCTAAAAAAAATATTATGCAGAATAATTGTAGTTGAAACCAACTGGACATAGTAAATGCGAGTCCTATCACTTGGAAGATATGTCAAGCGATTCGCTGCTTCTGCTGAACAGGTAGTTCATTTACTATTACACCATGAAACGAAGTGTACCTTAAGCATAGAAAAAAAAAAAAAAAAAACACTAGTTTCAACACCTATAAAGCAGCGCATCCTATCTTGAAAACGAAGGACCCACTATATAATATCCTAACTTGCACTGAATGCCCCTACGGACATGCGGGTACCACCGTCACGGATTTTACAAGAATAGCGACACAAGCAAACAAATAAAAACAACACATTCTATCGATACGTTGTACAAATGTGCTGACGTCAGCGATGACTCACTGAGCTAGCATAACGTGGAATCACTGTGATGAATAAATCCTGACCCAGCGTGTATCTTTGTGCGACACGTGTTCTTTGTTTATTGCATTGCAATATGCTTTTGGTTTTTTCGCCTTATATAGGGTAGGGCGGGGCAAAATGCGACAAAAATTTGAAAATAGCGAATATTTTGTTTTATTTCACTCGTTATCATAAAACATCAATGTAGGAACTTTCTTTTGGGTACAAGATATGTGCTACATAAATATGGCGATGTTGCGACTGTTCAAAAGTTTATTTAAAAAAAAACAAAAAATGCACCAGATGTCTCACTTTGCCCCAACCTGCGGGGCAAAACGAGACGCTGCGTGAGGCAAAACGAGACAGTGTGAAAAAATTTTATCCTTTGAGTTCTTCGAGTAGAAGCACTTCAATTTCACTCCGTGGGCCCCCACGTAGTCTTCATGTGCCCACGCTTTGCACTCCACGCATTGAATCCAAACAGAACCCGACGTTGTGTTGCTCCGAAACTCCTGGAAAGCGTTCAGTGCATTTTTCATGTCGTTTTCCTCCCAGGAAACTCTAGATGATATTCTCTTGTACGTCTGTACCATCCTACACACAAACATAATATGTATAATGAGCGTAAATAAATGGTTCACTTAATAAGGCACTCTCTAAGGCAATTCAATGGCTTTTTGTCGCGTTTTGCCCCTCTCACATGCCCGAATTCAAAAAAAAATTTGCCCTTTGGCCCACGGCACCAAAGGAACTCAACTTTTGGTGGAATGTAGCTAGTAGAATAAAGTAACAATATAAATATTTACGTTGTTGTACTGACGCCGGAGTAGCTTCATGGACGAATCCGAAAATTTGGCTGAGCAGAATTTCGCCCTTTTTGGCGGGTCACGAACACACTGACATCAGGCGCGCAATTTTTCCCGCGCGAACGCTGTGAGCAATCACCAACTTTTACACAAAAAACGTCGAAAACTACCGGCACTTATTGCTGAAATAGAGAAACAAAGAAAAGGTACTTTTTGTATTAGCTGTAGAGGGCGGCAAAGTCAAAATGTCGTTTCTGGCTGACGTTTGGCTCACGTTTTACGGCTGGCTTAAAGAACTTAAAACTCTTAAAACGCGATCTACAGCTGCGGGTACTTGTCAGTCGCTAGGAATTTTCGCCGAACGACGCCTCTGCCCGGAATTTCGTGGGTCATCAGGGTGTCCTATAGCGCCGGAATTCCCGACTTGACGGGCCTGACCTCCTCCTTGTCATAACTAAACCTTCACACCTCACAGTCCTTACTGAATTTCGCGATGCGCCCACAGCTGGATACCTTGGCGTGTCTCTGCTGCATGCACTACGAGCGATCTTTATTATCTTGGGCGGATTTTCTTTCCATGAGTGGGATTCCCTCTTAATGTTTGGCCTAGACAGACATACTCCTCTACTGATTCAAGCTTTTGGTTGTCCATAACGAATTCTAACTCAGTTTTCCGGACCACCTAGCATTATATTTGTCCTCTGCATTGTCATTTGCAAGCCTACTTAGATGGTTTCTTGGTTTAATTCTTCGATTACCTTGAAGGAGATAATTAAAAAACACCAACGCCCACAGAAGCGCATATGGGCTCGAAAACGACGTGAAGCAGCTGCCGCAGAACGTGCAGCCGCAGCCACTGGCTTCCAAAATCACAGTAGTGGAAGCGCTGTGAATTTTAACAGCATATCTGTTCCAGGGCTGACCTGACGACGGATGAATATCCGCGTAGCATGTCACGCTCCCGTTCGCACATACACCCATAGATGGGGCGACTGCCTCGGTTCTAGCGAAGAGAGAGAGAGAGATAAAAGCGAAGGAAAGGTAGGGAGGTTAACCAGGTTGCATCCGGTGGCCGCACAATGAAACGTCTGGCGAAGAGGTGGCCGCACAATGAAACTTCTGGCGAAGAGGTGGCCGCACAATGAAACGGTAAAGGGCGGCTCGAACATGAATGGGGCATAAAGTCGTCCTGCATAAACTGGTTCCCAGATACACCCACAGGTGGCGTAACTGCGTCGGTTGCGAACGAAGCGGCACAGTAAAACGAGGAAGGGTGGCTTTAGCGTGGATATGGCCCAATGTCAATGTAACAGGGGCGGCCTCAGCCGCCCAAAACATCACAGAAAATCACGTGTGAAACGCAGGAGATCTAGAGTTTCGCTGTTTATGCAGATTTCACACCGGGTGCCACTAAGCGAAGTTGTCTTTTCTTTGAACGCAATGGCCGCTGCTTCAATTTCGGATGAGCGCGTCTCCAGCACGTGGCGGCATACTGCGGGCGACCGTGGTATCTACACTACGTGGTACGTGCACAATTTCTTGCACCATTCATGAAATGTTGCATCATTCGCTCTGCCGGCTGCGTTGAAGTACTTTTACTGTTGCCTTTGACACAAAACAGTAATTTCTATAGGGCAAGAAGTGCAAAATTATTTGGGTGAAATGTTCTAGAAGGCTGGTCTTCATAAAGGTTTTCTGGCAGTAGTTGAAAAGTGTTGCGGAACCGCTTAATCGCTAAAGTATACTCCTGTCTTCCTTTAGTGAGCTTTAGTTTGCCTGCAGTATTTGGGTGGCTAAAACGATGAAGGGCAAAAGCAGAGCTTGCAGCGAACAATGGGGTTTCTATCATAGTTGAAATGCAGATGAATTATTTTCAATGGTGTTGTCATGGTGCATGTGAAAGAAATAAGGAAATCACCGCTAGTTAACGAAATCTGACTCTCAAAGCTTAACTTCAGAAACAATGTTAGCTTTGCGTGCTTCCGTTTTGGCTTCCCATCAGGAGATGTCACTCTCATTATCGGTTCTCCCATACACAACTGCGCTGACCGTCAATGAGCAAACGGCTAGAAGACAGCGAGGCAGTAATATAGCTCTACCATGGCAACCTTCGGTTCACAATTTTTACCCTTCAAATGGCGGTGGCGTGAAGTCCCATTGATATGTGCATTTACGCGACCAAACATTGCCAGCTAGTGGAACGTGACACTAGGAACATTCATTCATCCTCCCCAACACAGTATTTTCACCAGACCCATGTGTCTCACCAAATAGGCGCTCATAGCAGCTTGGGTGCTACATCGAATCGTGCAAGATTGCATTGTGATAACTTCTGCGAATGATTGCAACATCGTGTTACTGTATCTCTATTTTCAGGAGACATATTACTTCTTTCACAACAAACTAATATCACTAAAACGTAGTTTTTCAGTATTCGTTATTTTTTGGCTGTATATTTCTACTCTTCCGTGCATTTTAAACTCCGCAACATGTGGTTAGTTTCGTCAGGCTCCCCTAGGTGGCGCCATTCGTCCACGCTGGGGCGCAACGACATTGCACAGAAACGCCTCTCCTCTTCCTGTCTCAGCACACTCCCTTCAAGTAGGAGAGCACCCTCCACTGAGAAATCAATCGAAGAGGAGGGCGCAGAGGATTACAGCGGGCCGCGGGGCGGCGCGTGTGTCGCACACTTGCAGCCCTCTCTACTCTGAAGTGCAACCCCAAGGCGGAGGCTTTCCACGTCAACTGACGCCGTTCGATCGCGGTGGCATGGTTGTATTAACGCGATAGCGTTAAAGAGCTCGTATCGCAGAAATTCCGCCGTCGGCGTCGGCACCGTTGGTTGTGAGCGAAAAATCATCATCTTGTCCGTGACCGAAAATCGAAAAAGCTGCAAATAAATAAATAATAAAAATATTGGGTCTGGGTGAGAATCGAACCCAGGCCGTCTGCGTGGCAGGCAGGTGTTCTACCACACAGCCACGCCTCTGCTTGTAGCTGCACTGAAAGTAACTTTCATGCTTCCCGAAACGTGTCCCTTACACAGTGTCACAGTACGATATTCATATCGCAGTATATTTGCGTATAGAGCGTACATTGG
>NC_051186.1:62854288-62914287 GCF_013339695.2 Rhipicephalus sanguineus
CCTAGTGTCGGTGGTAGTTTCCTGGGTCTGGGAGCCGGATAGGCGCTGAGTTGCTCTGTCTTTGCTCTTGTTGGTTGTTGCAGGCTTCCTTTTCGTGAATCAGTATTTACATTTCCGAGTGTCGGTTAAGTGGCCACCTTTAGAAACGACGCATCCCACCAAGCAAGTGAGATCTTCTCCGTCGGTAGGTTGTGGGTGACTTTCGCCACAACGACGGCACGTATCTTGTTTCAGCTTTGGACACACGACGGCGCTGTGTCCAGTTTGTCTGCAATTGAAATACGCTTCTACCCGTTCCCAGCAGAATATACCCAGAGCATGAATGCATGGTAGCGGACATGCTTGGGAGGGTATGGTCCACCAGGTTTATGATGAAATGTCCGGTCTTCCACAGTCACCGGGCTCCTACGATGTCGGGAGGGAGTTGGGTTAAGGGCTTGAAGCTCGTGGGAGATCTGGTCATCACTCTCGAAGCTGTGCCATTGAATTATATGCCGCTAACAGAGTTCCCGGGTGCTGGGGCATACAAAACCATGGCAAAGAATTGGTCGGCAACAGTGAGTTGTGTAATATTCAAGTAAGTCATTGCATCATTTTCCTCAGACGTGCTGACTGTAATAGTATTGTTTGTTGCGTGAATACGCACCTGGTTGATGTGCAATACTTCGGGAGTAGAAAAAACGGCACCGGCGCAAAGCCAAAGGCAAATAGAAAGCGGAAGGCACACTCACTCACACTCCATAGCCGGCGACAGTGTGTGAGGGTGCCTTCTTTTTTGTCCTTGTCTTGGAGTTTCCCATGTTTCTTTTTCTTGTACGTGGAGTCTTCGCTTGTAGTCTTCGAGATTGACAGTTTCAAGGGGCGGACATTTATTTCTTTATTTATTTACATTACCCTCAGAGAACATAAAGGCGTTCAGAGAAGGTGGTTATTATAACAAACAAATGCAATACAAGCAGAACGCAACACACCAAATTACTAATAATAAATGTTCAAACAATACTCAATAATTGGAGGCTTAAGATATGATCGGTTAGTGGAGTCTTGGATAATGACGCGTCCTCAGTGGAGGCTATGGAGGGGGAATGCGGTTCCACTCGGCACTGGTCTTTGCAGAAAGAAGTCTGAAAAAACATTAGTACGACAGAAAAGAATCAAAACTTTATACTGATGATCAAGACGTGTCGATATGTATGAATGTTTTGAGATGAGCTCCTGTTTAATGGAATTATTTTGGCAAAGGATTTTTTTGAAAAAGGCATAGACGAGAAATTGTTCTTGAAATTTACAAATCATTTAGTCCGCGGTTGGAATTTATTAGTGAAACGCTAGATGTGCGGGAATCGTTTGAATTAACGAAACGTGCTGACCGACTTTGAACCGACTCAACGATAGCTGATAATGTTTTTTTCACTGTGGTCCCAAACGATGGCGAATAATCAAGCATAGGTCTAATTAGCGTTTTGTATTGTATTAAATTTAAATGGCACGGGGCTTTACAAACATTTCTTCGTATGTAGCCGAGGTTCTGTTGGCATTTTTGTGATGTATTTGATGTGCGCATGCCGAGGAAGATTATCGGTTAGCTGAATTCCCTGATATTTATTTAAAGCTACGTAATCAAGATTGATATTATTGATATCATAGCCGAAAGGAGTGCACGAGTCAGAGCGACGCGAAAAAGACATAATTTTGCATTTAATGGAACTTAAGAACATTATCAGTTGTGAGCACCCCTTTTATATGTTATCTAGATCTGACTGAAAAATAAGTTATCATGGTGATTAGTTATTTCGTGGTATAGGACGCAATCGTCGGCATATAGTTTTAGAGAACTATGAATAACAGTAGGTAAGTCAATTTTAAATTAGAAATAGCAATGGGCCCAAGACGGAGGGACACCTGAGGAACACCTGGCTTTACGTTACAGCGCGGGGATGCAGCATCATTAGCAGTTACAAATTGAGTACGGTTAGTAAGAAAGCATTCTATCCAATTGAAGATGTTAGGGTCAGTAATAACAGTACTGAGTTGAAGAAGTAGTAAGCCATGAGACACCTTGCCAGAAGCTTCAGCAAAATCTAAGAAATACAATCATCATTATCATCATTTTTTGTAGATTCTTGTGTTTTCTTTTTCTGTTTGTCATATATGTGGTTTGTGAAAAATAAACCTTCAGTTGATAGTCTGCGCTTGTCCTTGTATCTTCTTGTCGTCCGTGTTTACTACCGCGCAGTTACATACGTCGATCATGAATCACCAACTCGCCCAATCGTCCACCATATACGAATGTCTTGTTGCGGGAGGAGTCTGCATAAAGCATGTAATATTGTGTGCGAGAAGCGTAGAATCGCGCCAGGCGTTGAAACTTGTGAATGGCGCAACGAGTGAGTGTTTTAAAGGCCCAGCCATTACGAAACGCTTAGACATATTTATAATCAGCAGCAGCAAGATCATCAGCACAGTGAGCAGCTGCGTAGGTTCGCTTGTTGCCTTACAAACGCGTAGTGGGGTCTTCGCTGATTCGCAAAAGGAAGATTATAGCGTAGATGACACTGCTCACCTGTACTTGCAGTAGGCTTTCTAGGATAGTTTGAAACGTCCAATGTTACACTCACAGACCTTCGTTTCCTTACGGCATGGTCGTACACCGAGAACCGAAGCCGGGCAGCACTTGAGAAGGCGATGCGCACGGGGCCTTGTTACGCTATCGTGTTCTACTCTTGAAGGCGAAGCTCAAGCGTCATCCAAGTTTTTATCGCGACTTTTGCATATTCAGTCACCCTGTTTGCCTGTCAAGACCGCTAAGCGATGAGGAGCGGCTTGGGTTAGGAGCGGGTACTTCGAGTGCTTGAATTCGGTGAAGGATAGTGTCCTGTGCTCTAGTGAGGTTGCTATATGTGGTATATGCGGTATATATGGTATATGTGGTATATGTGGTGCGGTATGTGGTATAATCTCTTGTCATCTTTATGCATATTCTTTAATTCATTGTTAGAGGTCACCATGTCTTCTCTCGGGGCTCCGGTTCCAATAAAAGCGCTACCCGTTTTATTAACCCTCATACCAATATGCGCTTTCTCGTTACCAGCGTTTCCCGAGTGAGCGGGGACCGAGACCAGTTATAACTTGGTCTCGGTAAAATTATAACCTCAATTTTATCATAGTCTACTCTCCTGAAATGACACTATAGAAAGACTATGCGGCTGACTAAGAAGGCCTAAATGAGCCTGCACAAACACATCCCCTTCATCTCTTTATATCTTTTGGTCACTCTCCTGAGCAGTCTACCAATTTCTTTGGCGATGTTCTGCAGTTTTGAGAGGGTCATGATATTTTGCGTATTATGTTGAATATGTATGCCTAGCACTCTAATGGTCAGACGCGGAGGAACTAGACCGCTTTCTCGCACAACTTTTAACGCTATAGCTTCAGAGAATTCGTCTGGCAGAAATCCCGATGTCGGCATCGGCGTTGTTGGTTGCGAACGAAAACTCGCCGCTGTCCGTGAGCGAAAATTCGATATTGATGCAAATAAATGAATAACAAAAATCTTCGGCCTGAATGACAATCGAACCCCAGCCATTTGCGTGGTAAGCTCGAGCTCAACCATGGATCGACGCCAGTGCTCTATACTGCTTCGTAAAAAAAAAAAAAAAAACGTTATGTGTAATCTAGTTGATGTCTCCTTAACGCACGTGATATTTGGTTGTAGCGTCATAGAATCGCACCAGGCGTCAAAACATGTGAAATGCGTCACGAGTGGGGGATTTAAAGCTGCCCACCTATTACAATGCGTGCAGCAGCGCAGATACGCGTGGTACCTTACGGACGCGTAGTGGGTACTTCGCAAATTTGTAAAAGGAAGCATTATTGCATAGTGGGCACATCGGAAGTGTACTTGCAGTAGGCATGCTAGGGCTTGTTTGAAACAACGAATTTTACGCCCACAAACGTTTCTTCTCTTACTTTCGTACGGCACGGTTGAAGTCGATGCGCACGGGGCCCGATTGCGCTATGGCATTCTGCTCTAGAAGCGAAGCCTCAAGCGTCCTCCAATTTTTTTTTTTCGTTTCATTTTACACATGGTTGTTTAATAGCTACCTAACGCCTATGTCACCCCAGCACGTATTATTCAAGCAATTCTACATTATTTATACGACAATGTAAGGCTTCAACTTCGCTAAATAGTAAAATATAAAAAGTGTTCCGACGGCACACTAGCGTTCAAGTTCAGGTGATAACGAATATTTTCTGCACATCTCCGAGAAGCGCAGTCACCGTGCAGAGCAAGGACACACCGACTGCAGCACTGGGATGTACACTCCGTCTTCATCGATCTTGGGTGGTCTGCTTGTTCAAGGGAATCAGACGACGGGGGATCGACCCTTTTCCAGTCATTGCCTCTCACCGCCTAGATGACGATGCATAAAGATAGCGCATTGGTTATTGATATCCCAAGGCATGTTTCTTTTCCGAGAAGATATTGGATGCTGTGGCTGTTCCGAACACGAATGTGGACACAAAAAAAAATGTATCTTCCTGCTTTGTTGCTCGGGAATGAAAATGATCCAGATGATTGCATTTTACGGTTGCGTTTGTTGAAAGTTTGTCATGGTATTCACGTTCCTGCGTCCTATCGGTCAATGTTCGGAAGAGTGATATGAGCTGCAGTTTCATGAATGGTTTAAGCTGTCATAGACCACGCCTTCATTTTACGTCAATTGCGAAATGCGGACGTGTATAAACCCTCAATAGGTCTTTGCCCTGTTCTCATCGTTTTTACTGACTCAGTGGCGATCGTGTGTAGCGTACAGATTACTTCTTGGAATTGCGAGTCTCTGAAGGTCGTCTCTCAAAGATGTAAGGCTGAGAATTAATGTACACAGGGGTCCACTGTTAAAGGGAACATCGGAGGATGAGGCGGCAGCTCGGCGCCACCGCCGGCCAGCGGCTGCAACGAGTTTCGCGCAGGTGCAGTGCGCGCTGTGAGTCGTGCTCTTTCGTCGTCTGCTGCAGTCTGCTTCCGCGTTGCGAATCGTCGTGAAGCGAACCGTTGACGCGACGAAAGAGCACCGGGCACGGTGCTCACTGAGTCTGCGCAAATCTCGTTGCAGCCGACGGTCGGCGGTGGCACCGAGCTGTCGCCACACGCTCCGATGTTCCCTTCAACAGTGGACCCCTGTGTACATAAGTGTAAAGTTCAACTTGAGTAAAAAATGAGGATATAAGATAGTGCCCTTTATATTCATGGGCAAAACTTTTACTTTGCCACATGTGTCAGTTGCTCGGCAACGCAATGCCACGCAAAGTGAATTCCTTGCCATTTGGGTGCATCGAAGCAGTAGATAAGTTCTATATTGCTAAGTCATAATTTTTCATCATTAGTGACACAACAGTATGTTTTCTACGGCCCGGAAACTACAAGCACGATGAAACATGGCTCCCCCTTTAAAAGAACCATGCCCTCGTCTATGTCTTCATGCACAGGAAATGTTGAAACAGTATAACCAAATATGTTTCTATTAAATTTGCAGAATTGCCACAATTAAGCTAAGGCCTGCATTGTAGTTCGTTTATATTAAGTGAATTTTTGTTGCACTTCGTCCGGGCGTTACTTTTTCATTCGGTGCGTCCACTGAAGCGAAGGTCTCGATAACAGGCGGCCATTTCGAATTGCGTTCGCATGGTCCGCATTGTTTTCTGGCAGTCTGTACGTCCAGCTGTTCTGGAAATAAATGTAGTTGTGTTGGAATCTAAACAGAATTGAAGTGAATAAATATCCATTGCATTACGTAAAGAAAATGACAAGATGGTAAGGCATCAGTTATTAAATATATCCTAAAAAGACTGCCACTTTGCGCAATATTCATAAACCTTTATCGCTTTATAGGCCCCAGATGCCTTATCTGCAATGCAAAGCTTATGCTCAGTATATCAAATGAAAGTAAACTGAAATAAAATGTACAAACTGCCAAAATAAGAAAAATGATAAATATATCATTCTAATGTGGTATACGCAGCGGAAATATCTTGAGTACGTTTGTATCTTATTTAGAGCTGCAGTATCGACTGCGTCAGGAGCTATTCTTTTACATTCTGTGCCGACGATGGCTGTGCAAGCCGCTGGAGCAAAACATTTCTTGCAATATTCTGAGGCGTTTCACCGTACAAGATAATGAAAGACATTACAATCTAGCCCAATTGTAGTAGAGTGCTACAAAGACGCATGTGCGAAAAAAGCAAGTTGGCTAAAAGGTAGTAAATCTTTATTGACAGACGACTGGTTAACAAAGCGTAGTGCGAAGCACAGGAGCGAAAGAAGTGCCAGCGATTATTCACACTTCTTGAACCACCCACGCAGCGTGTAAGAAAAAATTGCTCGATTTGTCGGTGTAGACCCATAATAAACGTTTCTTATGAACTGTGCCTTGCCCGGGTCCCCTTACTTTCCAAAAACAGCACTGAATAATGTTTGAGTGACAGATCAGAGAAAAATCATTTCCATCTTTTCAGAGCCTCACCTCGTCAGGCAGTATCTATGCTTAAGGTTAAGCACCATCGCAGGTGTTCCCATAAGGAACGTCGTTTTCCGTACGAAACAAGATGCGTTCCCTAGTGCAGTAGGAAAGATGATGACTGTCGTTAAGGCATCACAACGAATGGGCTACTATAGCCATTAGCTGAGTACACATAATGGTCGCAATAATGTTTGGGATTACATGTTCGCCTTCTGTACCTGCAGTAGCACAGTTATTTATGAGACACATGCCGCTACTAACCTCCCGCAACGTCAAAACGAACCCACGGAGAACGATATCTCTTGTTGCCATTGTACGCTTTTCTGAAGCTTAAGTGCGGCTTGCGCCCCGATCATATGGGAAAGCATCTTTCATGAATATTCCTGAAGCAGTAACATCTTCATGTCTTTACTGAATTGCTAGTAGTCATCTATAGCCTGTGGTTAACATAGGTTTCTGTATACATTCTCTTCTACAACAATTATATGCTAGAGGGACAACTGCAGGGAAACTACGCCATGTGGTCGTAGCATTGTTGCTCCGTGATACGCGGATCACGATCAAATAATTATTTCTTCTACAGAGTAATATAAATATGCTAACAGCAATTTCATGCACACTCTTCATTATCCGGCTTTATTTTTGCGATCGTAATGCTGAGGTGAGCATAGGCATGAATAATAATCTAATTACTAACAGAACATGCCCGCGAGCTGTTGTGACCACTCGCGTAGGCATTTCTTTAGTGTTTCACATAGCCAAAATTACCCTCGCTCCTTAAACGTTGATGTCGCGCTAATGACAATAATCAAGGCATCTGCTGCGTAAAGGTTTGTTATCTACCGTGATAAGCACACAGTGCGGCTGTGTGACAGTAGTGAAAACAAGTCTGTAATTTAAACAATGATACGTGTTTTTCCCTGAATCCCGCTATGAATCAGTGGTCACGCAGTCTGCGCATGCTCCAGTCTGGATCCACTAAACCCAGATTTTCTGTCTCTACCATCCAAAATGCGGTACACAATTTACAATTTTCATCAACTATTCTTTCAGAAGAAACTGATCCGGGACGTTTGAAAAAAAAACACGCTAAAGTTTATTAAATAAATGTTCGTGCAGTTACTGCACACGAGCATCGCTCAATAAATATGGCAGCACCGGTGCAAGCTACAAATTCCAGATGTAGTGAATATAGTGCAGCACAACTAAATATTCTTGCAGAATATGCATGCCGTGAACTATTCATGCGAACAGTATGCCCGACTGAACTCTTAAAAAGCGCCGCAATCGACCTGTGCTGATGCCATGTTCCAATAGATCCCCTCAATTTTACGACCGGTATAACATACAACCTGAAGCAGGTACATCAGCTTTTGTTATAAGAACTTTTCCTCTCTCTTTGTTTTCTATGTATTTTAACGGCTAAATTCACATTCAATTAAGTTACAGCCTCCCCCCACTCCCCCAGCCAATAATGAAGGTAAAGTAACGCCAAACTTTAGCGCGGTATCAGTTATGTACGCTATTTTTACAAACAAGATTGTTACACGCTAGCGTGCAAATCTGGACTGTGTATATAGTCTGGTAACATTCACGTCTCAGCGTGCAATGTCGCAAATGCTGAGATTATTGCTGTCACGAACAAAACGCAGGAAAGAATAGGCTACCTCAATACCGAAGCAACGAAAGAAAGAATTCTAAAGCCGTGTAGCTACTGCGACTAAGTAGTCGAGCAGAGAGTGCAATAGGTGCCATTTTGGCTTTATCCAGAAACGCATTCGCTCTTGGCACATACCAAGTCATTGTCTCCTGCGAGAAAGCTGAGCTCACATGCTGGATATGGAAAATAAATGATGACAGGGCCTACAGCTTACCGATCTGAAACCTGCAACGTTCAAAGCGCCAGCAAAAGCAAACCCCCGTCCCATCCTCCGGTAATAATATGCTGCCCAGGTCTTACGTACGTGCATAGGATGCAGACTGATGTCCCACTTGCCTCATACTAACATCAGTATTATGCCGAGAAGGTGTGCCAAGAAACGTCGGCCTTTCATAACTACCGTCACACTCGAGCGCCCGGTTATTACTGTGGCCCAACAAACAGCGTTGCGCAGACGCTCATTTTATATAGCGTTTTAGTTGCAGAAACAGCGCGATGTCGCTGATGGAGCTGACGCAGGATGTGCTTAGAATAGCGTGAGCTAAGAGGCTGCCGCAAGAAGAGCACGTCGCTCTGCACGAATATGTATTCGTTCGTGATCGGACTGGTGATCGATAACTCGAATCATGTAATATGTAAATACAGAAAAAAAAACTTCGTAACTTATCAATAAATACAATTTTTTTCTAATTATAGACAATGAAAAGGTGTGTACCAGTTACAGAGCACCGTCAGAGAGTTGCGCAAGAAGTTTGATTCACGCAATGGTGAATAGTGTCGTTGTTATTAACGCTATATATCATGCTTTCCATTTCTGTATCTACCGTGAAAGGTGCTGTCGCTTGTCCCGGTTGCTTGACAAGCAATGCAAAAAAAGTAAAAGTAATGAAGAAAATACCTACTGCTTGCTTCCAGTGCACAAAGAAACTTGCGCAGCTTGCACTAGGTCGCGCAATACTGGCTCACAGAAGAGCTATTGGCCACCTAGGTGGTCCTGTCTTGGCTAGGTTTTTACCCTCTCACCTGTCTCTTTCCTACCCTTTGCTATACTATACTCTACAAGGCTACGCTTGCTATCTTTTGTTATTGGAGAAGAAGAAGGCGGCGAATAGGACGCAGATAGCGCGTAACGGTTCATGATGAGGAAAATTTTCTATCTACGACACGCGGCAAGAAGATGTTTAATGAAGCGAAATGAGGAGAGGTGTCAGCCTGGAAGCCGGTTTATATCCTGCTACCACTCATGGGGGTAAGGGGAAAAGGGAGAGGAAGGGAGAGGTATACCTCTACCACAACAGCTCTGCTGTGAAACACCTATACCGCATATATACCTCACAAAATGGGCAAATGCCATGACTCCCCACACTGACGGGAAACACCGAATAAGATTTTTGTACCGACCTAAATTGAGGGAGATTTATACGAACCGTCGGGATCAAACCAGTGTAAAAACCGGCTACAGAATGCTTGGGCGGTGATGAAGCACGTGCCGGTTCATGGCGATGCTAATCTTCCATCTACGAAACACGGCAAACTTCGAATGTAACAGCTCTGCTGTAACGGTTACTATTATTCACAGGCATTTATTAATATATTTTAGCGGTTCAATAGCTCTTAGTTCAACGCGTACTAAGTAGTACTGAAGCTTCACCTTATAAGCGTATTCCATTTCGTAATACGTATGCCTGAAATTGCAAAAAAATATCACTAAAACATAAAAAACTTTATTATGCTAACATTTAATGGATATAGTATATACAAGTTGTAGAGTTTCGTCTTTTGCGTAGCGTTTGTAATGACTACAAGGATATCCATTGCTTCTACCTTTGCTTTTGAATCTTAAACAGAATTCAGACGTTGAAAGGTGAAATCGCATATGCCCAGGAAACTGCCATTTGTAGTGTAATATTTGTTTTTCCTCCCATGGTGAAGCACTGGTGTTTTGCATTGCTTAGCCGATCTGTTATCTTCGCTTGCGGATTGCCTACCTTGTTTCTGTTTACGTTTTCATTCTTCCTCTCTTTCTTTATCTTTCTGTCTGCTTCTTGTATGTCTTTTACGTATCTGTTTCTTTATATTTCTTGTTTCTATGCGCTGAGAATACACACAATTGAATCTTGCGTGATTAAAGAGGCGAGGGTGCAAAAGGAGGCCTCACATTCAGCACGCATACTTGTCAATTAACCGGCGTTGCTAGGGGGGGTTGGGTGTTGTTGGGGTGTTCGAAACCACGAAAATTTTTGAATTTTGGATGCGTATATATACACGCACGCAACGCACGCAAGTACATGGATAAAATTTGGTGGAACTCCCTCGAAAAAGATTTCTGGCTACGCCTCTGAACTGCAGCTATCACCGCGAGCGGCTTTTGAATAATTATTTTTGGTAATTACTCACGGAATACATGAGACAAACTGTTCCTTACGATTGAGCTTAGGCATTGATTTTTCACCAACATTATGCCATCTGCTATTTACATCTGTCCGCCGTTATATATGTGCTTCCTCTTTGATTCGCAATGTTTTCAGCCTTATTTTCGCTGTTGATAAGAAGGATTTAATCAGCTTTCGCGGTCTTCCCTTTCGTACCCGAGCGGCTATTCTTATGTGGCACTTACGGGTTAAAGTCCAGGCTAACTGCCTATTTTCGATTGTCCCAAACTCACAGTGCGTGTCATATGCGAAGAAAACTAGAAGACTGGCTAAGAATGATGAGGCGAAATCAAACATTGTGCACGGGACTCGGCTCAGTGTAAATTCGCGCGTGACTAGACTCAGCCGGAATATTCCTAAGCCAAACATACCAACGATCGACATTTATGACTAGGCATTTGTTTCCTGAAACTGAGTAAATTTAAATGAACAAAGCCGAAAACAGATAGTCGGCGAAATGGAAATTATTACTGAAAATCACATTGCCAAATCTTAAGAGCGACGGACGAACTCCTCACTTTCAACTGAGGCCTATTGCTGAAATGCAAGAGTATTAAGTTATAAAGAAACTGTTGCCACAAAATAAGAACAGAAGTAATGCGTATATAATATGAGACGCTGTGTCCCATGTGTGGTTCATGTGCGCGAGAGCAAAAAGTTAAGTTCATTTGCTGAGCTTGCAATAAATGGCAGGTTGGTGAATTTCATACCATTTGAGCTATCTGTGCTCCCTTGAGCCCGCTACTCACCCGCGCATAACTATAAATTTGTAATTAAAGACACACGAATCGTGAAATTATATGTCATGCGTCTCGGTCATTTGCATCATGCTAAAGTAAATACACGCATGCACAAGCAATACCATCGGTGTGGTATAACCCTACAGGCTCATATTCTGATGGACTGCCTGCAAATATGTCAAATTTGTCCCCATATAATTTCCAAGGCGCTCCATACTATATTATAAGAAAGAAATTGACGTAATATGTTTTTGTGGAAATTTCAGTAATTAATCGCAATGAGCGCGTGCAGTCAGCAGGACGACCCGTCGAACATCGTAGTAGCTTTAAAAAAGTGATCGGCTACAGCCATACGCAACGCACTGCGGTTAAGTCAACACACAATGACTATGCAGATGATTCATTTCATTCTATGCGCAGTACCCTGCACTTTTCCTAGCCGCTAGTTCAAAAGGCTATAAAAAACAAGTTTCCTCCATATCTCTCGACATTGCGCTTCTAGTAGACAATATTTTGGTGTTTTTTATGTGTTTTTATGTGTGTCATCCGAGAGCTCTGCTGCAGAAAACGCACCGATACATCGGTGTAGGTCACTCATTTGCTCGTTTGCTATGACGAGCATAGCAATCGTATAGCCAAAGTTCAATCGTGAATTGTTCCTGGATAATCGTACAGCGCATAGGGTCGTCTGATATCATACATTTCAGCAACAATTTAAGAAAAAAACTTAGGTCGCTTTTGCGCATAGCGGTAGAGGAATATTTGAGCT
Organism: Rhipicephalus sanguineus; assembly: GCF_013339695.2. Taxonomy (NCBI): domain Eukaryota; kingdom Metazoa; phylum Arthropoda; class Arachnida; order Ixodida; family Ixodidae; genus Rhipicephalus; species Rhipicephalus sanguineus. The sequence goes on from NC_051186.1 coordinate 62,866,411, forward strand.
ATATAACTAAGTGAAGCTGGAAATATTCGAAAAAGCACCAAAATTATTATTTGAATCTCGTTTTATATTTACTAGTCGGTGGTATAACGAATAAACGCATCACACATATTTTCAGCTCGGTATTGTTGCCGGATCGTTCGCACTCCATCAACCCTTGCAAAGAAATTTGTTAATGAAGCGGATCATTCGACTCAGCATTCTTATTTGTACACGCTAATTCAAGTGTAGTGATCATTCATCATATCTCCTACTCAATGCAAGTTCCATAAAAAAAGTCTTACTTTAATGCTAAAGTACACGCGGCAAAATATATAAGCACGTGAAGGCATGCAAGCCGTCTGATTGTTGAACAATCAACCTATATTTACACCGTGCAGAGTTCTGATGTTTACCATGCGCAAATGTCATGTCTGCGTTGTTGGGACAGTGAGACACCAGGCCTGTCTTCCAAAACTATCCAATTGCATTCCTGGCATATAGGCGGACCAGTCCTTCGTCCCGTCAGTCTGCTACGTTTTGTCAACTCATCGCGTTGGCATTTTAGCAATGGATCTTTACCAACGCATCGACTCGCACATTTTGAAAGGTAATATTCGAAATGTTTCTACCCTGATGGAAGAATGCCATTGGATTACCCGGCTGCTCTCCACATCGAAAGTCATTCACGCTTACTCAATCGTGTCAGGCGCGAAAGCCTTTCCATGTTCCAGTACTATTCTCTGTGCAGACGCCTACTCTGTTTACCCGAACCACACAAAAACAAGTCCGCAGCAGTCGCAGCTCCTCGGGTCTGTCGAGCTTAGTCTCATCGTCGAAACACCAGGCATCTGAGAAAAGGAGGAATGGCAGGAGAAGCGCCTACTCTCGCTGACATCTCCATACGCCCAGATTCTCTTGGGACACCTCGGTAATGGTAGCGAGCATCTTGCCAGGTCCACTAAAACACAGATGGATGCCTAATGGCACAGGGACAGTGACAGTGACAAGAACTTTATTTACTAGTCCACAGGAAAATGATAAAAGGAGGCGTAGGGTTCCCCATCAAGTCGGTGGCTCAACCCAAGACGGAACAGGGAGGCGGTGACTCTCGGCGACAGCCCAGGTCCTCTGGGCAGCCTGTAGTTGAAAAGTGATGTCCGAACTTCGAAGAGCTTCATATCTTATTGTGCAGACCGAAGCCAGTATTGAATGGGCACAGCCAGAGCATATGATCAAGAGAGCAGGAATCGTGTTCGCATTTAGAACAGGACTACGGAAAGTCAGGATCAAGACGAATAAGTGCTCTAGCGTTGAGGTACGTTCGCGCCTGCAATAATCTGAGCGTGACCGACTGAACTTTATTCCGCTTCGAACTAGAGGGAGAGAAGGTCCTCCTGTTTGATCTGTAGAGCCAGGTAATCTCGTAGATTGTGGATTGTAGCCCTACAGACCCGTTAATGGCACACAGATTCTGAATATTATTATGTCGAAGGCCTCGTATGGCTCACGAATAAACAAATTAGCTTCGGCGGTAGGAACACGAGTGGTACCAAAAGTTACGCTGGGCGCACACCCGCGCACCCCGAGTGAAAATGTGGGCTGAAAATTAAACAAATTTTAAGTAAAGTAATAAGGGTACGCAGAGTGAATAGAAATAACCAAGCGCGCAATTGAACCAAATGTGAAATAAGATGAATATAAAATTTACTAAAGGTGAATCAATTATGAAACTAAGTAAAATAAACTAAATCAAATGTTCAAGTGAAGTAAATGTAATAAAACGCGAATAAAATTAAAGGATTTAAATATTCATCGCAACATGAAATATTGGAAAATAAGTGCAAACCAATATAATCTACGCGCCTAGTAGTTAGCAGCATTTCATTGAACCCACGACATTACATCCTCATGAACCGGGTATGTCATTCAAATACCTTGTTTTGAATTCACTGTTTTTGACGAGCACCTCATGTTTGCATAGATGAAAATATTTTGTGATTGTGATTCATCTAAACGCTGCGGAAAATTAATATAGACCGAGGTCCTTGCTGAAATTGTTTACCGCTTCTTTCAGTCAGCTTACGTTTCTTTATTGACTTTTCTAAAACAATTTAGACCATTGGACATAGCCGTTGCCCCCTCAGAGTGATTTGGTTTCACAGGGCCATTTTAGAACTCATCTAGCCACACGAGGTTTCAGCAGACTCCCGATAAAGCGCTCGTTTTCTCCCTGGTAATGCACTTTAAAAGCAACCTTTTGGTTTTAATTTACATATTTTTTTCGTTGAACGAAAATTTTGCTGAGCCCTTGCGCTTACCGATGAATAAAAGTAAACACTGGCGGATGGTTACATAACATTCCGAGAGGCCGAGAGCAACATTTATGTTTTAAGAGGTCTTGCTTGAGAGAAACGGTTTCATTTCTTACGCTGTTATCTTGCTTTAAATTTTGCTTTGAGTTAGATATATACAAGATGTAGTGGGTTCCGCAAATTGCGAGTATGTTGTAGCAGGAAACGAACGTCGCTCCTGGTACTGTCGTTTGAGAAACCTCGCCTGATACATTGCTTCACTGATGAAGCGTGATCGCTGCAATATGCGCTAAAGAAACAAAAATAGCTATGACTGACGCTAGTGGGCAATCAAGGAGTACTGTAAAATGGTTGACAAGGGTGCCTTTTTTCCTTTTTTGATAACTTTGTTGATACAGCTTTGCCTGCATAAAATATCATCGAGCGATAACGTAGTTGAAAGTAACTAAAATCTAGAAAGTGAATTTAGTTCGTGATGTTCTCCTAGTGAAGTGAAATATTTATTTTCTCCTCTTGGCGTTGCTTCATTGTGACCCCATTTTACAAAGCAGCCGTACTTTACTTAACTCTAACGTTAGTATTGGAGCTATTTCATTTTCATCATGTCAGATATTTAAATAATTCTGTCATGAGAATAATGTGATACTCGATAATCGACCAAGTCTTCATTTCGGCTTCGGCTGAGAAAAATGCACTCAGCTCTAAAGAGCACGCCACAACTTCATCGATCCTGCTTGGACTGCTCGTTCGAGCGAATCGCAGACAAGGGACCGAGTTTTTGCCAGTCATCGCTTTTTACCCCTTAGTTCATGAAACCAAACCAAGTGCTGATATTGATATTCAAAGGGAATATGTCTTTTTTTCAAAACGATGTCTACCGCTTTTGGCGTTCCCTATAAAAAGTGGAGGAGAGATTGGAGATAAAAAGGGGAAATTGTTTAGTAACACTTTTTCAAAGTATTGGTAAAGGATGATTGCTTCAAAAATGCGGTTCGCTTCTATCTCAGTCCTAATTGACATCTCCATCCTAAGCTGGAAAAGTGAACGTCTGGGAAAATGATAGGATGTGCCGTTTCACTGATAACTTCAGTTTTACTTGAATGCGCTTTGGTTTCAAGGCCGTATGTATGCTGCTGTTTGTGTAGCTCTTCTTTACAGAATTCTTGAACATGTATCAGTCCGCTTTACTAAAATGATGTTTCCACTGGTTCGTATACCATTCCTTGAAAGGAGTACAAACTTTATATTGCAGTGTCTCTATATACAGTTTATACAGCTTATTTCACATTTTCAGATTTTAAATTTGATTTTTATTCTTGCCATATAAACATCAGGCAAAGTTTTTAATTTCATAAGAGATTTCCGATTGCGCGCGTTCGGAAATTTTACAGCCGTACTGAAAACTTCCATGTGGTATTCTGAATAATTAAATACTATTTCATACAGAACACATATAACTTTACCGAAGCATTCTGAATTCTTGAAATCGCCTGCAGTTCGGTAGGGTGTACAAACGATCATGGCTCACCACTGCACAATGGAAAGTGCATCACTGCATGGTGGTATGCAGAAGTATTAGTGAAAGAGAATAAATAACACAAAGCCGTACGATTAATAGTTTTATGGCCACTGCTATGAGCCTATAGAATAAAGTTTATTAAAATACCATATCCATTTGACATGAGATCCACGAGCACAGCAAACTGAATCCTTGCTCTTTGGTAAAGTGCCGGAAAATTTGACCTGAGCGCTATACTTGTGCACAGCTTGAGAACACACGAGGCGTGGGCGAAAAAAGATATATTCATAAACTGGTTTGCCCCGGTATGCAAATCGCTATTTCTGATTGCTTTCTCTGTCATATTATTCACTCCATTGCTGTAATAATTTCGCGGAATTTAACCTATATCTGCCGCCGATCAGATCTACGCTGAGTTCTCTAAATGAAGTTTGGGGTGTTGCGTCGCCCTAGAAACGAATAAGCTGTTACTATGTAGGTACCATGCGCTACACTGCATGTATACAAGGCAATACGGCCATTTGTTAAACGCGTAAATATCTCTTGACATATTTTTGACATATTGAAGCGCGATGTATAGCATATAATTAGCAATCTGTAGCTCCAGTACCCGCATGACAAAAAAATATGTTCTGTTGATAAAGACGCGAGCAAAATTAATTAACTTCTCGTCGGTTGATATCACCGAAATTTAATTACAGCAGTAGATCGGCCGTGTCCTCGCTGACAATTGCAACATTCGCTTGGCCTTGCAACACTCGCAACATTACGACCTTCGCAAAATCATGGTAAACCATGCAAGTATCGTGAACCATTTCAAACAAGGCATAAATAAGAGCACGTGAGGATTTTCAGTCTTTTGGGAGAAAATACACCGCGATCTTCATTACAATTACAACATCAGGCAACAGTTCGCTATATTTATGGGACTGTGGTAGGGACATTACGTTGAATGGGTGGCTAGAGCCATGAGCGGGGCACGCGTAACGACCAGAATAATGGGTCCTTTGGATTAGACGTTAGATCTCTGCGCCGGAAGCTATAGAGTTACTGATTATAACCTACCCTTAGGGACTGTTCTATTAAAATGAAAAATAGGCGACACGAAGGAAAATGCCTACTCGCCATTGTATGACACCGAGCGCACGTAGCACCATATCCCGTGCGTGTTACCATCGTACGCCTTTCTAGAGCTTAAGTGCGCGCTGAATAAGTACCATTAGGAGTGAATGTCTTTTGAGAGCATTCCTTCTGCAGCCACATCTACATGGATGTGGTACACTTGGACTATAAGGCACCATGTCTCTCTATAAGGCACGTTCCGGAAGGTACGTAGTGGAGGTCCCCGCCGGTGGCAATTTTGTTTTTGGCTTTGTGGCACAAATATGGCTTAGGAATATTCGTTTTTGCGAAAGAAGGGAGTGCAAGAAAATACAAGGAAACAAAATATTTGTTGAGAAAATTATGTATCCCACATAATTAATTTTTTTAATGGAGCCCTAAGGCAAGGTTGCACACTCTAAGAGAAGAACAGAGCAATAAAAAAACTGAAGTAGGCCACACAAAACTGCATGAGATTACGCTCTGACAAATAATATTATTTTTTTTTACTTCATAAACACTAGATATGCACAAACTCCGACGCAGTCCTTTTATCTTTTCTAGAGCTGCACAAAGAATTTTCTCTAAGCTGTGAAGCTGCAGAGCAAAGGATAGTGTTAGTATGTGATCTGCAATGTCTGTCTTTCTCTTCTGAGAAGTCCACAAGATTCAGAAGGCACAGCGCCGAAAAGCAATGGCTGGAGTGGAAGCAATTGATCGCACAGTTTCATGATCACCCTCGATAATTGGGATCACATAGACTGCGAGGGCTGAAAATTGAATTATCCAAAAAACCTTTTTTATTCCCAGGCATTCGGATGGAGTGTCAAATTTAAATATTTATACTAACTTTATTTTTCAGGACGTACAGCCCAGCTCTGCTTAAAAAAAATCAACTGGGTTTCGTCAAGGCGCTATCAGCTCTGTTCCTTTGCCTTGGACTCACAGAAAGATCACATACCAGTCAGTAGAACGGGCCACTGAATGATTGCATCATTTCGGTTTTCGCATTTAAAATTAGAATGTTGAGCCCACAGGACCGCAATACTAGATTTCTTTATTTTCTTATCGCAATACAGCAGCAATTGTGATTCGCAAACTGTGCAAAATATCGAGAAGGACTGACAGATTATGCGTGCTCTTCTGGATGTCCGAAATACCACACGGTAGGACATAACAAATTAACATAAACGTTATGTATGATGATTCCTGGCGATAACAGCAAAATTAGGAACATCGTGGTACATCCAAGGACCTACAAAAAATCAGGCGTTGATTTATTTCATATGCGCTTCTATTCCTGACCTAACACTTCAACAGTGTTTATTTTTTATTATATCGCCTTTGTTTCCGTCATAGTGTATAGTTGTCGCCACAAATTGCTATATAAAGTGACCACACTAATTTTGATGTATTAAGTCCCGGTACTTTTGTGTCACGTTGTTAATTAGGGAAGTTTAAGAACGTTGTACGCAAAACTTTGCGTTAGAGCGTATCGCCACAGCGCATGAGTCATGTATTATCCTTTAGGATACTCATGTTGGGTTAAAAAAACAGCGTATCGCACCTAACGAAAGCTATCTATGCGTACCCTATTCTAGAACTGCCTAGAATGCATTACAACCGCGCCACTTATAACCATTCAAATGCATCTAAGCAGCTTCGTTAAGCATCGGAACAATCTAGTGCAGGTATCATCTAGGCATTGAGCGCTGCGATCGGCTGTTCCCGGTGTATGTTCTAATTCTGTTATTGATGTGCGGTCCGGTTTGGTGGTATGTTTCTAGCCGAAGAGCTGTTTTATTATAAAATGTTTATTTTGAAATCTTACTTAAACTCTTCGTACAGGCAGACTGTAAGGCTCACAAAAAGACATTGACCATGATGTCAAAATAACACGGAGCACACAAGCGTCGCCCCTTGTAACCTTTAGGAAAGCGTTGCTAATGAATGTTTTACTATGGCACAATAAAGAACAACAAAATAATATGCAAGAGTTATCTCATCTAAGCATCCGTTACCACCTGCAGAGCAGATGATAACAGATGCTTAAATTGTGTTAAATTGAGGTAGCAACAAGAGTACATACGCAGATGCTTAATTTCATGGCGAACAGATGAGAGATACAAAAGAGAAAACTTTCTCTCACCCCGACAACCTACTCAGTCCTGATGTTCTAACCATCTGCCTTCGCTGCAACGCGATACGCCATTAGATGCCTGCAAGCTTGTGAGAGCGATTGCAATATCCTGATGGCTAAGGCACGTCAATGCTGAGGTGCCCGCGCAGGGATCTGATTAGCTGCCTTCGTGACTGCAATGTACACCTCCACCAACAGTTGCAAGCGGCGAACGAGGTGAAAAAGCAGTCTGGCTTACGAGACAATATTAGATCGAGGGAACGCCCGCTGTCGTTACTTCCTGCGTGTGATTAAAGCTGACGTCAGCATCAGGAAATTGAAGCCGGGCTCGCCCGTTCATTTATATTGTTTACACATACAGAAAACGTTACTTCCACAAAATGAGGTGCTGCCATTCACGCGCTGCGAGCTTTGTGAGGCTGACCCTCAAAGTTTATCCTGCCAAAGCCACCTATGGTTGAGCTCTTATTCGACACCTTCCAACCGACATTTCTTCACGTTTTCCCCCGATTTTCATGATTTTCTATTGACAATTTTTTAACGACAACATTTTTCTCGCAGTAGACTTCCTCATGATATGCCCTTTAGCGACGCTACAGTGACAAAATATTGTATTCAGCTGCTCTATCATATTATGCAACTTGTAGGTAACAATATCTAGCGCTATCGCACCTCCCCCCCCCCTAATAATTATCGGCTATAATGTTTACATTGTAAACTCATCCTGAATGATTGGGGCTACGAAAGAGAGGATGGGGTGACACGTAGAAGATGTGAGGCTTTATGGACCACCAACTGTGTCTGAATAATGTACCTGAGAAACAGAACACTGTTGTTTGAATGAGCGACCAAAGTGAAGTTTGCACTTAGTCGCAATAGACAAAAAATAGAACAAAACGAGTGATACCGAATCTATGATGGCGAGGAGGCAAGCTTCGAACTCGGTCTTAACGTACTGAGTTTCCTATCTCGCTTTAAGATAAGAAACTCGTGCGTTTTAGTCAACGTTTTGTTGTCGCGATCAGCCAAGTCGCAAGAAAAATTTCGTGGACAAGAAAACGAAAGGCTCACATATCAGAATTTCAGGCAGGTCGAACATAGGTTGTGACAATTGTTCAGAGTCCTCAGTATTCATTCGGGTATAACATTTTTGAAAAATGCCGAAATTTGGACTCTTCACATTCTTAAAAATTGCCAATAATTTGGCAGAAACGCTACAATTTATCACCTTATGAGCACTGAAGATGGTAAGCTTTTGAGCAGATCTGAGTGATTTAAATCAAGTTGTAGATGAGATACATCAAAGGGTGGGGTCCAATATACGTGTCCTTTACAACGTGCTTTTTCGGATACCTACAGAAATATGAATGCTCCATCATAGGAGTTTTACCAAACTTGATCCCCGAATAGGCAAAATTTGAAGGCACGTTGCCTGCGTAGTATAAAACGATCAATGAACGTAAAACTATAAATTATTCAAATTGTGCCTTTCCTCATATTGCCCATGCAGCACAGAGGAAAATTTTAGCATCAACTAAAAGGTGGAAGACAGAACATGAAAATAAAATAAAAAGAACTCTACAATCGTTGAAATGACATTACCGCTCTAGACAAACGTAGACCTTCAACTTTTACGATCTTTTCTTTCAGCATACTCCGATAATGAAAAAGCTCATTCTTATTTTTGAGAAACTGTTGAGTAAGGCAAGCTGAAGCTCACAAAAAATGTGAAAATTACGCCAGGCAGTAAAACTTCCTTTCAACAATCGGCGTATTTTCACGAATGCTTGTATTAAAATTTCATGATCAGACTTTAAATACGTATGCATTTCTACGCCGACTCAAAGAAAAAAACGTTCTCTTTGTGCCTTTGTCACGTATTTCTCGCATCATCATCAAGAAATAAATTATGAAAACAAGAAAATTTTGGCAGCTACGCGCTATCAATGTGAAGATTGAGGAAGCAGTGGAGCTGGTGGCATTCTTCGCCTTTTTTTGCCATCCTCCTCACTCTCACGTCCTTTTGCGACCACTTGCTATACCACACCATACATAGCTATGCGTCACCGTCTCCCGTCCTCACTTCCATTTCCCAGGCCTTGCTGTACTGTACAATAGACGGCTATACTGTGCTTTGCTCTCTCTCCTCCTCATTTCCCTCTTCCTCACCCTCACTTTCCTTCTTCCTTTTAGCACCATCTTGCTGTACTATACTACACAGGGTAATGCTGTGCTTTGCTAGCATGCTGGATGGCTGAGTGGTTAGGACACTCGCCTTCAGACTGTGGGCGCGCGGGTTTGAGTCCCGCCTCGCGGAGAATATCTTTTGCTTTTTGTCTTTCTCTGCATCTCTTTCTATTTCTATCTTTCTCTCTCACTCTCCGTACTTGTTCTCTATCAGACTTAGGCAGCCAAGGCCGGACAAAGTGGCGTACGTGTTCTGGGAGTGAAAGAAGACGTACAAGAGGACGAAGAGAGAGCCTGCATGCCGGTTTATGATGATGATAATTTCTGCTGACGACTAACGAAGGCTCTCCAAGCTTAAACAGCTCCGCTGTTAAGATTATTTTTCTCGGCGGGGCTGAGTTTGGACCCCGGCCACCATCCTTCGACGGCGAGGGGAACCATTACTTTGAAACACGTGACTATAACCATATGAATGAGTTGTGTTCACGCTGCAAAACAAATGTAAAAAAAATTACACCATCTTCCCGTAGGGAATCCTGAGTAGTATGCGAAGCAGCATGGGGTCGACGCAGTTCCTATTTGTTTCACTTCGTCGTTTCCGTTAAGTTGAGGTTCGTAGCTACCGTTATGTTTACCGTTTGGTTTCCATGAGGGGAGCGGAGCGCGCGCGCGCGTCATTTGTACCGCGGAGCTACAGTGGCACCCTCAGCGTAGTATGCAGCGCTTACCGTTGCGCCTGTAACCCTTCGCAGTATCGCACGCGGGGCCGCAGGTCCGTTGCGCAATCCCGGAGAGGAGTTTCGGAGAGGAGAGGAGGAATGCCGGGGGGGGGGGGGGGGGGAGGTGATTCTTAAAAGGAAGAAGGAAATGAAAACGGAAATTGGGTGTGGAGTGCACGATAACTGTCTCTCAAGTGAGGACACCTCAACCGATACACTCACGGGGGATTGGGGATCAAAAGGACAGTGAGAGTGAAAAGAATATGGTAAAAGAAGAAAAAGAAAGGTATGAGTGGGAAAAAGAAACAGTGAGGGGGTGGGGGGCAGAAGAACGGGCGTCCGAGTCACCGTGGTGAGCGGCTAGAAAATTCGTTCGACTAGGCCGGCATCCTCGAGAAAAGCGAGTAGGGCCGCAAGGGCTGATCGGCGACGGTGCACGTGGCCGGTGGGATGGAGCAAGTCCTGTAGGATCGCACACGGCAGTCTGACGAGGCGGTACTTCATGGTGAGCCGCTTCCGCGCAGTGTTGAGAGAAGGACAGTCAAACAATAGGTGGCACAGGCTTTCGATCGCGCCGCAATCGGTGCAGTTCGGTGCAGCGGCGCCGCGAAGACGATGCCTGCGTTCCGCGGGCCACACAGAACCGGTCCTCAGGGCAAGAAGAAGCGCGCGCTCGCGGCGAGTGAAACCAGTGGCTGGGATGGGAGGAGGGGGGGTGTCCGGAGGCGACCGGTGCGTCAGGATGCTCGCGCACCAGCTCCCGGCGAAGGTTGTTGCGTGCCGAGTCGAACGAGCTGGCGTAATCCGTCAGCGAAGTCTCGGCGGAGTGTGCTCGTTTTGCGAGTTCGTCTGCAGCCTCGTTGCCCGCGATGCCGACGTGTGAAGGGAGCCACTGAAGGACCACATCACAGCCTCGTTCCTAGAGGGCCAGCAGGCTGAGAGCGGCACGCTGAGCAAGAAGGGGGCCTCGTTCCTCCCTCGCGAGCTAGCGGAGGGCAGGTTTCGAGCCGCAGAAGATTGCTGCGCTCGTGACGGCCGGCGAATTGCGCAGGAGGTCTGCAGCCAGCTGGAGCCCGACTAGCTCAGCTGTTGTTGAGGATGCACAGTATCGCAAGCGGCACTGTCGTTCCGAGCTGAGCTGAGGGGCTATGCAGGCGGTCGCGACTGAGCGATCCTGCAGGACGGACCCATCGGTGAACGCCTGCGTCCTCCCGGTCAGGTCCTCATACATCCGCGCCGCGGTCTCCTGAGCAATGGCGCTGATGAGGGTGTGGCGTTTGGATCGAATGCCCGGCAGGTGCAAGTTCACTCGATGGGGCACTCGACGGTGAGGGGGTGGCCAGCGCGAAAGGCGTGCGGGGTCGTCAGCCACAACACCGTCGTACACGTCGATAAGTTGGCTGACATGTGACTTTGGCACAGCACGTAAGCGCGAGAGGAGGGGACCTGCATCAGGCGCTCGGTGGAGACGCTGCAAGTGGCACAATGCGCGCAGGTCCGCCGTGAGCGACGCAGGTCACGCACGAGCCTCCGCGAGGGTCTCGGCCACACGAGAGCCACGAGGCATTCCGTGACACATGCGGATGACTCGGCGGTGGTCCTGGTCGATCAGTCGCCAGTGTGGCGCCTGGAGTTTGCAGATCGGCAGTGCGTAGTGGATGGCAGACAGAGCCATCGCCTCGTAGATGGTGCAGGCGAAGGCAGCGGGGCAGCCGTTGCCGCCTGCGAGTAGTTGGCGCACGGCCGATTCCACGCGACGCGTCGTCTGTCGTACACGTCGCACCGCCGGGAACCATCGGAGGCGATTGTCTATCGTCAGGCCGAGGTAGCGGACGTTGCTACTCCAAACTATTGGTGCGCCATCCAGCTCAAGGCACGGAAGACGTCGTCGGGCTTCAGCACTAGGGTGGACGACGAGGGCCTCGGTTTTCGGCGCCGAGATCGTGAGGCCGATGTTTCTCACAAAGGCGGCCACACATTGGAGGGCCTCTTGCATGCAAGCGCGCACCACCGAGCACTTTCGGGTCGGTCCACGCACATACAATGCGACGTCATCAGCGTAGACCACTGCGCGAACAGGGAACAGAGCAGAGGAGTCAAAGAGAGGAGAGGAGGAGGATGTGCATGCGCAGTGGGGGTGTGGACGCCGCACGGCGGAGGGAGAGAGGGACATAGCCCCGACCATAAGCTGCTTCGCATCTAAGAAATAACACTTTCTTTGAAGACGTCGTTGACTTGCGAAGTAGTATAATAGAAGCCCTCCGCATGCGCTTCCCTAATCGCGAGATGACCTTTTAAAGAGCCGTTCAAGAAGTTGACGAACGCTAGAAAGATCACTGCATGCCAATGCCGTGCTCTAGGAAACGCCGCAAACTACAATAAACTCAGCTCTATTCTCTCCTAGACAACTTCCAAAGGATCTCGTGTGTGGACTTTCTTTTCCCCTTTTCTCCGCGAATGCCCACTTCCCATTTACTTCACCTTTTTAACAGCAGGAACTTCTGCTCAACGTATTGATTTAATTGCAACTTTCTGGCAGTATAAACAGTGCAGACAAACCGCTCTACCTCCTATTCTGTATTTTTTCGGCTGCAGTGTTTTTTTAAATCTCTGGCGTTCGCCCTCTGCATACCACTAATTAGCTGGTGCGGTTTTTCAGATCCAAACAACACTTGAATTACAGACACGCTTCGCAGGCGTGAGTTTTCTGCAATGACAAAGCGCTCGCTTCGGCCTGCGCCTTTGCATGTCCGTTTCATAAAGACCACACTAGTTTGGCTATTGAGCATGCTCGAAAAATACGAATTTCATACGTAGAAAACTCGGGGTTACACAACATGTCTCAAACGAGGAGCAATTTACGGGTACAGCATACTGTAGTACGAATGAAACATTGCTGTATCAATATACTCGAATTATTCGCCGAGAATTTTTCGCGATTGGCAAGCGTGTCACGGATTTAGCGAAAACTGACGGACACATATCATTTTAGTAATTCTAGTGCGTTCATTAGCTTGAAATATTTGGTCTAGCCAAGAGCACAGCATATTCCGCGCACATTAATTTTGCAACTTCGCGTTACATGACGTTTTCGAAAGCCTTGCATTGTACGAAATGATAATGCGCATTTGTATTGTTTCAAAACGTCAAGCAACATTCATTTCGGTCAATTGATTCGAACATGGAGGCATCGCAAAAAAATATTACATTGTGAAAGCAAACCGATATCCTTGGTATCCAAAATAAACGGGGAAACATTTGTACACGCGTAAATACTGCACAGCATTGTTGGCAGTATAAGTAGCATAACCAGGCATTACATTCGGGCGGGCGGGGGGGGGGGGTAATCATATTTTTTGTATGTTCGTGCGTGTGTTTGTATGAATGCATGGATATGCACATGCAAAATAAAAAAAAAATATCGGAAGAGGAAATTTGACCCCCCCACACACACCCCCGTCCTGGCTACGCTTCTGTTGGCAGGTTTGCTGCCAACTGATTTTTAAAACTTGCTTTCTTGCTGTCTCTCTCTCTGTGCTCACATGGTACTGCTGTTTTGCGAGCATTTGGCTTGTGCAAGAAGTGCATGGGAGTAAATACAAGTGAAGCCAACAGTGTTTGTGCCTCTCGTTATAAGAGCATTCAGCACACCCCAAAACAGGTCACCAAGAAATTGTGCCCTTGCTAGCATGCTTTAGAACACTCTCTACCGTACGTGCTAACACACAAGCGGTTTCTCCGAAAGGCTACCACTGACACATTCGCACACAGCAGTGGCGTAGCCACAGGGGGGGGGGGGGACACCGTGCCCGTCTCTCCCCCCCCTCCCGAAAAAAAAAAATTTCTGGCTACGCCCCTGGTACACAGTGACCAGCATAGACTCATGCGGCACGGAATCCCGCCTACCAAGGGCATCTTATTTGCAGACCTCACAGCGCGTTGTTTCATTCAATTTGAAAGCCCGTAGCCTGCCAGGTAACAAAAGGCTTTTGCTTCTGGTGATGGTTCACAATTACCCATGGTCGTCGGAAGCACCTGAGAGGTCACGGAACGGCATGGACATAAGCTGTCGGCAAACTTTGTCTTTCTTGGCATTTTTCTGGACAAGGTGTTAGACGTTCTTAAACTGCGCGAAATGGCCAGGACACAATCAAGAAAACACAGCGAACAACACGAACACAGTTCGTGTTGTTCTCAATGTTTTCTTGCTTGTGTACTGGTCATTTCGTGCAGTTTAATAACGTCTAACAGCAATAAACCAACTAGCCCACCAGAACGTATTACTCTGGACAAAAGCCTCACGACGTTTTTTTTCTCTCTTTTTTTGCACAGAGGCTTTCAAATGCACTATGCAAGAGTGTCTAAACTTGGTCACTATGGCATAAACTTAGTCACTATGGTGTATGGTCTCACATGTTTTGCTCAGCGGTTTATCGGCGCGAGAAATAGCTCGCACCCAGCTTTCAAGGGGCTGCGGATTGGGCGACGGCGCAAAGCAGTTCCGCTTTTCTGGGTTATGCTTTTGTATCCACTGGTACAGCCGGGCACGAAACAAGTTGGCATCGCAAAGCTTGAAAACTGCTTGACTTCCTCTGGCAAGAAATGCTCGGTTTTCCAAATTCACCGAAGTCGTCGAGAGTAACCTCGCGCATGCACAGCAAAGGCACCCAGGAAAAACATTCCATGACAGCCCCGCACGCGGCCAAGCACTACGGGAAAGAACACGTGTGCCCGCGCGCGCGACAGCGCTATTCACGACTGTGGCTCCCTCTCACTGCCTGGGTAAAAGCGGCGGCCGCCTTCGGCGGAGGAGTTACTGAACTGAAAAAGTATCTATAAACGTTGGCCTGGACCCCGTCCGAAACGTTGGAACAAATACGTTTGCGTACATTCGCCCGTTCTCTCGATCTCTCGAATACCCCGGTATATATATATATATATATATATATATATATATATATATATATATATATATATATATATATATATATATATATATATATATATATATATATATATATATATATATATATATATATATATATGGTGGGGGCTGCCATCTATGTCGAGTCTCTCAGAGGAATAAGAACTAATGCCGCTCAGCTTTATCTACGAAGTGGGACTGTCCTTCCTAATTAACCATCAAAGCATAGTGTTCATACGACCTGACAAGTCGCCACAACATACATCCCAAGGGCGCACGGTATTGCCACGGATGACGATAAAGAAGCGTGCTGGCTCAGCAAACGAGTGTACAGAAAGCAACAAAAATACGCCTATAACTGGGAGCACTAAGATAATAAAGACACTGGCTGACGTACCCCTGTTCTTGGTTGGTCGCTTGTGACTGCTACTGCACTTTCTCTCAGAGTCGAAGCACTCTGATGAAAGCGGGAACTGTTAACATGAAAAGGATGGCAGCTAATCGATGCAGTAAGATGTAATTGTCATATATACTTAAGGTTCTTTTTTGTGGGATGAGAGCACGAAAGCATTTCCTTTATTTACATTGTTGTTTTGGAGGGGCACTGCCGAGTTGCCGAGATGGGTTAAATGACACAATGCCAGAGGCCGAATCGAGTTTATTTACGTGATTTGGTACAATCAAACTCGTGTAGACAACGCGAAATATGCGCTCATTTGTCGATACTGTGTCAGTGGCGACGTGTAAGAGTAGTCGGCGCTCTTACGCAGTGCGCCGATTAATTCTTTAGAATCTTCTTCTCCCTTCGGCTCAGGACTTCCCCTTCTACTGGGGGGATTCCCCTCTCCTACGCGGCGACAGTATGTGGTTCCTAACGCGGTTGTTGACACTGGCGTCCGTTCTGGTGTGAGAGGTCACGTGCTTTCTGTACAGCTCTTGAGCACGCGTTTTGCGGACGCCAGCTGCGTGCAGGCTTTAGCCAAACAAGATGTCATGAGGCGTTTTCGCCTTAAGGTTTTCTAAACAAATAGCTCAGTTTAGAAGGTTGTAGTTCAGAAGATCGGGGGAAGTAAGCAGTTGAACCTTCACAAGCAATATTATTGAGTTCTAATAGCCTCGGCAAGTTGTCGGAGTTGTTCTGTAAGTAACCATGGAGACGCCTGACGAACAGCACTAGGCTGCAGCCTGCTCCACTTGTTGACTCTGCCTCCCTTATCACGAATGCATTTTAGAGCGTCTGCGCGGCACAGCGGCAGAAAAGTTTCAGAAGAGTGTACGTTTTAGAGAATGTTTAAATAATAGAATTGTGAGCTTTCTTCCTCGTTTCTGTTTTGTAAAATAAATCTGCTAAACCTGCTATGAATTGCACACTTTTAAAACGGCTTGAGGTGCTGAAAAACATGAACAGCGAAGCTGCTTTGTAAAAAGTGAAATGCGAATTCGATGGAAGAACGCACACTTAAAACGAGTGCTCAAAATTGTCAATGTTTAGAAAAT
This sequence comes from Rhipicephalus sanguineus, assembly GCF_013339695.2. Classification (NCBI taxonomy): domain Eukaryota; kingdom Metazoa; phylum Arthropoda; class Arachnida; order Ixodida; family Ixodidae; genus Rhipicephalus; species Rhipicephalus sanguineus. The sequence continues at coordinate 62,882,789 of NC_051186.1, forward strand.
TATGTTCCGCACCTGGTTTTCCAACCATTACGTGAAGCTGAAATGGCCATCGGTTGGATGGAATTTTTTTTGCTCTCAGAATATTTTGGGAAAGTAATGTTCAACTAATGCTCTTATAGGTGTATTTTTGCAAATATTTAGGTGACTGAGTTTTGATAGAGTGCCATTGCTGCGACATTTAGCGATCCTAGCATTTTCACTAGATTATAGGGCAAGTAATGCAAGATCGTGAGCTCCCATTAGGAGTTCAACTTTAATGTGCTGCATTACTAATGGTAGGTGTGCAAGAAATGAAAACGTTATGTCCAACGATAAGCAGTGGCCGTCATTTTTATTGCGAATGTAGCACATTCACACGATCAGGCGGATTGAGCTGAGAGAGACGCAGACTTTCCATTTTGCAGCTTGCAAATATCGTAGCCAACCTGAACCACTACTGCAACTTCAATGTTCGTATTTTTCCGTACGGGAATTAAACAGTGACGCTTACGTAATTACGCAGACACCGCGGTGGCACAGTATTTACGATACTCTGCTGATGACCTGAAATCTCAGGCTTCAATCCTGATAGCGGTGGTCGCATTTTGATGGAACGAAAATGCTAGAGGCCCTTGTACTGTGCATGCGTTGTTAAGTGCACGTTAAGAACACCAGGCGGTCGATATTATGCAAAGCCCTCCAATACGACGCATTTCAAAGCAATTAAGTTGCTTTGAGGCGTTAAACACCGCATAAACCAATCCTTACGGCTACACTTTACATTTAAGCAAACGTTCGGTGCAAAATGGTTTACTAATTCGCACAAGGAGTACTCGAAGACAAGCTCAAAGAAAGCCCATGTAATGCGTCACACTTTGACATCGACAGTACCGATAAGCTCTTCCGTAAAGATAAACATGGTAGAAACATAAGGTATATGTAAATAGCAGTGGAAGTTTAGAGATGATGTGGTTCAGCTCTCATAAATTATTTCAGATACTAATCACGGGTAGGGAGGCTTGCGCAAAAGCTCCAAAGAAAACAACCATACCAGTATATTCCTTCGCAGCTCTCTTCGCGGAAAATTGCGCCATAACTTCAGAGAAAGTAAATATCCTGTCACGGGAGACTTTCTTCCAAGGCGGGCACGCGAAAATCTGAGTCTCGAAGGAGACGCGTTTGTGACCGGGCAAACACCGCCGATGCACGGTGGTATTAGGCCCCGTGGGATTCTTGTTTGCACGAAGGAGGGCTTTCGGCGCTTTCGGTATTTTGCCTGTCAAGCTTACGCAGAATGTGATACAGAATGCGACCCCCCTCCAAGTGCAAGACAATAAGTACACAGGCTGAGAAAGCTCTTCAAAATGTCATACGCATTGGGGAATATATTGCTCGCTGGCGGCTGCCTCTTGGAGGTTTTATGTCACCGTAACAAACGCTGCAGTACTTTTGCACGATTCATCTTGCAAGCGCGTAATCCGATGCCGTACTCTCTGATGGCACGCACGTGGAATTTGCCAGGGATGTAGAAAAATCTGAAGTCGGTATGAACACCAGGCGCACGTCTTGAGTGAGTGAAAAATAAAATAGAAATGCTTGGAAGGAGAAATTCTCGACAATATTAGGGTGAGGCGGGCCAGAATGAGACGGGGGCAAAACGCGACATTTTGGCTTTGCCGCCCTTCACAGCTGATACAAAAAGTGCATTTTCTTTGTTTCTCTATATCAGCTATAGGTGCCGCTAGTTTTCGACGTTTTTTGTGTAAACGTTGACGATTGCTCACAACGTTCGCGAGGGAAAAATTGCGCGGCTGATGTCAGTGGGTTCGTGACCCGCCAAAAAGCGGCGAAATTCTGCTCGGCCAAATTTTCGGATCGGTGCATGAAGCTTCTCCGGCGTCAGTACAACGTAAGTATATATGCTGTTGCTTCATACTACTAGCTACATTGCATCAGAAGTATTGTTCATTTGGTGCCGTGGGCCAAAGGGCTTATTTGTTTTAATTCGGGCATGTGAGGGGGCCAAAACGCGACAAAAAGGTATTGAATTGCCTTAGAGAGTGTCTTATTAAGTGAACCATTTATTTACGCTCATTATATGTAGTATTTTTTTGTTTAATATGGTACGGACGTACAAGACAAAATCATCTAGAATTTCCTGGAAGGAAAAACGACATGAATAATGCACTGAGTGCTTTTCAGGAGTTTCGGAGCAACACAACGTCGGGTTCTGTTGGATTCAATGCGTGGAGTGCAAGACTGGGCTCATAAAGACTGCGTGGGGCCGACGAAGTGAATTTGATGTTCTTCTACTGCAAGAACTCAAAGGATAAAATTTTTTCACACTGTCTCGTTTTGCCTCACGCAGCGTCTCGTTTTGCCCCGCAGGTTGGGGCAAAATGAGACATTCTGGCGCATTTTTTGTTTCTGTTTAAAATAAACTCTCGAACGGTCACAACATTGCCATATTTATGTGGCACACACCTTGCACCCAAAAGAAAGTTCCTGCATTGATGTTATATGGTAACGAGTGAAATAATAGAAAATATTTACTATTTTCAAATTTTGTCGCACTTTGCCCCGCCTTACCCTATCAAAAAACTTTTACCGGCAAGCAAAATATTTCTTTGTAACACCTGAAAATGGCGCAGCGCTGAATGTTTCAAATCATTTGTCTAAGTGAGACATTAACTTGAGCGTCAGAAATTTATTGTTTTTCTACATTTGCCGTCTATTGAATGCTTCTACGAAAACGCTATAGAACGATTAATGATATCGCAATAATGGCAACTGCTTTAAGGGGATCTGCTGCTGCTTGTTAATATACTGCTTATTGTGCACTGATCACAATCGGCAAAATGCACCCGAGGTAGGAGTACAACCACTGCTTCACCTTTCTTCTGTTGCTCTGGCTTAGTTAGTTGCAGAATAAGATTGAATGTAATAATTCTTATGTTAAAACATCAACGCATTGTTTTCGTTCGTGCAGAATTGTTAAACCGCTAGGTATAGATAACTATGTTTATGAGAGAATGGTATGTGTTTGTTGGCGCGCGCGATTCTCATACACACCGACGCCTTCGGGCGCGCTCCAGACACACACAAACGTGCGCGCGCTTATACATGACAGAACAAAACTAGTAATGCCCGAGAGTTGTATTAGTAATGACTATAATGTCAAAGAAATGACTGTAATGTATCGCCATATTGACTGCTTTCATAAACTTCCTTGACATGCCTTGACTTGACTAACATAGTTCGAGGTTGAGCCGAGTACGTTGTTTGTTCCGGTGGCCCCAAAGGGCCGTGTGCTTGGGCAGGCGTTCGGTGTATTCCAATACCAGATAATCACGCACGCAAGGATGATTCGACTCTTGCATAGCGCAGGCATATAATGGCAATTGTTGACTGTCAAAATTAGTTAGTTTACATTGTTTTTTTCATTCAGCATAGTTATAGCAAAGGAGTGGACACCAAGGGAAGGTAATGAGGCCGAGGACGGCAGGGAGTTTGACGGAGCGATGACATTAAGAAGTTCTCGGGATAAAATTGAGTCATCTGGCCAACATAGGGCAAACTGTTAATTATTGGGAAATACCTTTCGTGGAGCAGCGGATATGATGACGTAATCATAATACATATTTTGGACTCAATTTAAATAAACGCTACGAAAAAAGATATTTCGACTCCAATAAGAATCATTTTCGCAGTACCGCGAGGCCATGTCTGTGTTAAACTAAAAAAAAATATATAGCAGCTTCGTACTAGCGACGCCAAGCCTGAAGGAATAGCGCAGCTTTGTGTGATTCTTTGTTTGTCTCCATTTTTAAAGACGATAGTCTTTCTTGGGGAACTTAAACGCAGAAATTTTGGTCTGTCTTTCTGTCTGTCTGTCTTTCTGTTTGTCGGCACGTCCCTCGATTCAGCACCACTCGGCCAAAGTTGAACCACTTGCCCAAGGGCCAGCCGTCTTGAACTGGTATGGCTGTTTCATACTTGTGAACGTTGTCGATCAAAAGTAAATATCATGCATATCTGAGGTGCAACATCACTAGGTAATTATTAGGTGGCGTGTTCCTTTAATAGAAAATGCATACATACGTAATTTTAAGGACCCTAGTTTCTTAAGCTGCGCTGAAATGCATAAGAATGGAAGCTTGAGCGAGTTGGTATGCGTCATCTTTGTTGAAATAGCGCTCACTAGACGACGATGAAGTAAAAGAAGGCACAGGACAGGGGCTGCCTGTCGTGTGCCTTCTTTTACTTCGTCGTCGTCTAGTGAGCGCTGTTTCAACAAAGCTGAAAATGCGACTGCGCTGAAATTTGCCTTCCTCCGTGCCCTTCGCACGAGCTCATTGTTGTGTTTCTGTTTCGGTTCTGTATTGCACTGTCACGGCCGCTACATAAAATTATGTAGCGGCCGTGGCACTGTACGAATGCCATGGGTTGGTGTTGAAAAACTTTAGTTTTGAGAAGGCCAAGAAGGTGAAAAAAAAAATATTTAAAAAATGAAAAAGCAGCGTTGTGGGCGGCCTTCAGGCTGCCGGTTGTGGGCGCCGCTCTGGCGTTCCTGTTTTACCCAGGCGACGTGTAAATAAAAGAGTGTGTGGAGAGTACTCGTTGAGTGCGGACGTTTCTCTGCTTCAGCGCTTCGCGCCAAACCGCGTTTTCGGGCTGGCTGGCGTCCCCGCCGGTCGCGTTGGTCACCGCCGGTCTTCGCCTGCTGCTGCGCCGGGACTACCAGCACGCAACACAGCACTCATGTTTCCCGACGTATTGCCAGATGGCGTCCATATCTCACACAGCGCCTCTTCTATCGTCTTTACACGACATTTGCAGCGAAGCACGCAGATACGCGGCCAATTTTTCTTTGTTCTTTTTCTTTCTCTCTGTTTGTTTTATCTCTTTGTTGCATACGTTTCTTGCTTTCCTCTCTCTATCTCTTTCTTTCTATTTTCGATCTTCTATCGTTATCTCTCTTTCTTCCGTTCCTATCTCTCTCTGCTTCTTTCTCTCAGTTTCGATGCATTTAGATCTCTTCTACCTATCTTTCTATCTCTTCACGGGTGAGAAACAGCGCTAAAAGACGGGACAAGAAAGGACACGAGACGACGGCGCTGACTAACAACCAAATGTGCTTTATTCCTTCAGTCAGCCTAAATATACTTCACCACTAACGTAATGAAAATACAGAAAACTCAGCCTGCGCAGAGGCAGTAGGGCGATCAACGAGACATGAATTCTATCTCCTTCGGAAGGAGGAAATCGAGGGGAAGCTTACACATGCCTCGCCGCTATTGTAGATGTGATAAGCTTCTGAAATGAGGCGCGCGCGCTCATCGTGGTATTTGACAAGAAAGTGGTATCGTTAAAAGATGGATGGCAACCGCAACTGTTACAGTGAAGAGATAACTGACTATCTGTAGCTTGTTTTTGAACCTTGTTCAAATGCTCGCGCATGCGGTCATTAGCGCACCGCCCCCGTTTGCCCGACATAGTAACGCCCGCAAGAAAGTGGAATCTTGTATACAACTTCTTGACAACATTCAACAAACTTCTGCCTGTGCTTCTTAGTGCATCTTCTTTTCTTCTCTTCTTCTCGGTTGACTTGCTGGCACAGGCTACCAAGCTTATTTCGGGCAGAAAACAACAGCCTAACGCCTGCCCTGCTGACAACTTTCTTGAGATTGTGCGCGACTTTGTGCACGTACGGAATAACCGCAACAGTTTTGCTTCGAGTTTTTCTCGGATTGACACAGCAGCTGGGCGCTTATTTTTAAAGCCTGCTACGAGGCTTTCGCAATGTTAGTCAAAAGCGTTGCTGGAAAACCTGCGAGCTTCAGGCGTGCTACTTGTGAAAGAAACTTGCTTCAACTTGGTGGTCACAGGACCTGTCTAGCGCCGCCTTCATGCAAGCTCTTGCAATTCCGCGTTTAACAATCTTCGAGTGCGCAGAGGAAAAAGGGAGAAGGCTCTTTTGAGATCTGGGCGCATAACTCCAACATAAATGGCTATTTGAGAACGAGAGTTCCAAGTCTAAGAAGCGCAGTTTGCTGTCTGAGGGATGCTCAGTGGTAAGTTCAAAAGAACTTAATTCCGTGAGGAACACGTCAAAAATTGTAGCAGCAGCAGGCTGCGCGTCAGAAGGGTTAGTGCTGTAAAAGATTAAAAAGTCATCCTCGTATCGCATCACCTTAACCGTGCTCGTCTTACTTAGCTTGCTCTCAAGATTACGGTCATAGCTAGCTAATAAAATGTCACTAAGAACAGGGGCGATGCAAGAGCCTATGCACACACCTTTCCGCTGTATAAAAAGCTTATCTTCCAAGCAGACGAAGGTGGATCGCATATAAAACTCTAAAAACTCTAAAAACCTGTCCACAGTGATTCCACTTGCGTTCTGAAACTTAAGAGCCCCATATTTGTCAATACAATTGCTAACTTCTGTACACACATCTTCCTGAGGCAACGAATAATATAAGTCCTTGATATCCACGGAAAAGGCACGCACGCCCACTGGACACTCATCCCGGAGAAAGGCAGAAACAGTACCTGGCGTCCTTATGAGGTAGGGGTCGTCGACATCAAGGAGGCACAAAAACTTTTGCAGAAACACTCCCACTTCTCGTTGCCAGGTTCCGCGCTCAGAAACAATGGCCCGGAACGGGCACTGTTCCTTGTGGGTCTTGGCGCTGAAGAAGGCCGAAAGGCTGGTCTCTTTGCAGGCCTTTACGGAGGATGCCAGTAGCAGGCTTTAAAAATAAGCGCCCAGCTGCTGTGCAATCCGAGAAAAACGCGAAGCAAACTGTTGCGGTTATTCCGTACGTGCACAAAGTCGCGCACAATCTCAAGAAAGTTGTCAGCAGGGCAGGCGTTAGGCTGTTGTTTTCTGCCCGAAATAAGCTTGGTAGCCTGTGCCAGCAAGTCAACCGAGAAGAAGAGAAGAAAAGAAGATGCACTAAGAAGCACAGGCAGAAGTTTGTTGAATGTTGTCAAGAAGTTGTATACAAGATTCCACTTTCTTGCGGGCGTTACTATGTCGGGCAAACGGGGCGGTGCGCTAATGACCGCATGCGCGAGCATTTGAACAAGGTTCAAAACAAGCCTACAGATAGTCAGTTATCTCTTCACTGTAACAGTTGCGGTTGCCATCCATCTTTTAACGATACCACTTTCTTGTCAAAATACCACGATGAGCGCGCGCGCCTCATTTCAGAAGCTTATCACATCTACAATAGCGGCGAGGCATGTGTAAGCGTCCCCTCGATTTCCCTCCTTCCGAAGGAGATAGAATTCATGTCTCGTTGATCGCCCTACTGCCTCTGCGCAGGCTGAGTTTTTCTGTATTTTCATTACGTTAGTGGTGAAGTATATTTATGCTGACTGAAGGAATAAAGCACATTTGGTTGTTAGTCAGCGCCGTCGTCTCGTGTCCTTTCTTGTCCCGTCTTTTTAGCGCTGTTTCTCACCCGTAATCATGAACCAACCAGCCCAAATGCGTACCCTTCTATCTCTTCCTCTATCTTGTTCTTTCTCTCTGTTGTTCTGCCTTTCTATATTTTTATCTCCTTATTCTCGTACTTCTCCCTATCTTTCTATTCCTTTCTATCGTTTTATTTATCTCTCTGTCCATGTTTTTCTATCTTTTTATGTTTTTGTGTGTTTATACCCTTTATTTCTCACCATTTCTGTCTTTCTTCTTCTTTCTATCACTTTCTTTCGCTCTCTATCTGGCTTTCTCTCCTTATGTCTGTGTTTTCTGCCTCTTTCTTTGTCTATTTCTCTTTTACACGCGTCATGTTCGTTTGACACTCGCACTTGCTTTACATGGTAGAGGGGCTTGCCCAATTCCTGGGGCCCGTACCCACATGAAGAGTTTTGCACGACGCAACAGAAGGTGCCGATAGCTTAAACAGCCTCACTGTAAAGAGAATGAGGAGAGCACGTGTAAGTCGATGATGATGACAGTATTTTATGACGCAGCATAAGTTACCGACAGCTTAAAGAGCTTCGATGTTTGAAGTTAGAAGATGCCACACCAATATTTGAAGGTTCGAAACAAATATTCGCAGATGATTACGATATTGCCTAGTGCGAGTTCTGGGCGCAGCTTTGTGTTGGGGCAACGGCAACTGTGTTTGAAGTTTTCGCTCTGAAAAGAAATGCCACAGCCACCCGATGTACTCCTGGCAATTCACGATATTTCAGCAGTATAATAATGCCTTCCACTGTCGCCTGCGTAGTTGGAATGATACCTGTTACCTTTTTTGGCCTTTTATTATTTCCACTTACAGTGCAAACAGTCGTATTCACCAGCGCCTGCGTCGGAATTCATTAAAAAGTAAAGTTTAAAAATGCACATAAAAGCAGCCCTCGCTGAGTAAGCCTCCCGTTCATCTAATATTACTCACATTCCGACAGTGCAGACGTAAGCAAGGAGACGCTGCGAAGCGTAGAACTTTGAAGCTTAAGAGGAGCGTATGAAGAGAACAACTGAAATTTACACGTTATTAATACGCGCCAAATTTTAGCGCCGAGAGAATTTTTGAGCGCCTCCTTCATCGTGTCATATATAGTCTTGCACGTCGAGTTTTATGAATGCGAGAGCCTGACAGCCATCTCGCAATCTTTATGAGGACACACTTAAAAAGTAGTTTTCTGTCATTCCGATCCAGCAAAGGTAATTTTCTATATCTTTGTTCGTTCAGATGTGCCTCTATTGATATTTACATCCGGAGGTTTTTTTTTTTGTTGCCATTGATTAATACAGGAGACCACTTCTCCAGAAATCTTAAAGGCTCGGATAGTTGCAGTGTTTATCAGGACCGCCAGTATATCAGAATTGCATAGCTCCTCTGAAGTTATATGCAGGTTTGGTAATCCAATGAATAAAAAAAAAGTCCAGTATTGGTGTAGCGGTAAACGCATAAAAATGCGTTAGCATTACGTCGGGCGATGCAGCACATCTGGGGTCGAGCAACTCTAAACTATAACAGTATTCAACAGCGCTACCATTGGTCGTGACGTGCTGTATTCTCGATTCTGCATGTACACAGTAAGACCAACTGCCCACCGCAAGGGTTGTGCGAACGCCGCAAACGCCTGAACGCACTGGCTTGCACGATGGAGAGAGAGAGAGAGAAAGGTTAAGTGAAAGGCAGGGAGGTTAACCAGACGGAAATTTTCCGGTTTGCTACACTGCTCTGGGGAAGGGGTAAGGGTGGACAGGAAGGTAAGGAAGGGAAGCAAACGCACACACACTCAAGCACAGGGGTGTCAAAGCCGTTTAGCGAATCCGGTGGACGGCAGAAACTTCAGCAGTGCCTCGGTCGCTTTCTGGTTGCAAGCTAGAATGTTCCGGCGCTCCAAAATAGATTGCTCGGAAAGCGGCAGGTCATCGAGGCGTGCTAACGTTGCTGGGAGCTGTTGTCTCTGGGAGCTGTAGTGAGGACAATGACAAAGAACGTGTGCAATGGTTTCCTCGCTGCCAGAGTGATCACAGGCAGCACTGTCTGCCATTCTGATTCGTTAAGCAAAGCTGTTCGTGAATAACACTCCAAGCCACAGGCGGCAGAGGACTGTTGTTTCGGATCGGGATAGTCCGTATGAAATTTGAAGTTGAACGGACGTATCTAGACGGTGAAGGCTGGTATGCAGAAAACCGGTCGTATTCCACAGTGAGTGTGTTATATCACGCGCGAGCGAGCGTACCTTTGACGCTGCATCGGTTCTTGATGGTGGAATGGCTTACTCCACGCCGCGTTCATGAGCGTTCCTTGCAGAATTATTGGCATGTTCGTTGCCATCGATGTCACAGTGGCCTGGAAGCCACTGGAACGTTATGTCATTATGCCATTTGTCTTTTAATTGCCGATAAGTTTGTCTTATTTCCAATACTAGTTGGTGTTTTGCATAACGACGTAAAGCTGACAACACACACTGCACGGCTGAGACTTCAAGTCTGTAAACATGCCCCATTTCAGTGGTGATGTAGTTGAATCCTTCGAAGTGCACTGCGGAGTGCTACAAGCTCCACAGCAGTCGACGTAGTCCTATGAGACGCTCTAAAATGATGGGTTTTGGCTTTTGCTGGGAAGATAACAGCTCCTGCAGATTCCCCAACAGTTGTGAGCCATTCGTGTAAAGTTTGACATGGTAAATCGCCAGCCATGGTCGCCAGGTTGAAAAGGCAAAAAAGTGCCAAAAAATTGGAAATACTAGCGAAAAAGTAGCCAACTTTTGCCAAGGTGAGTAAAGGTAGCCAAAAGTAGCAACACGTGTGTGAAAATAACCTCGATGTTTTTATTTAAATGACTAAATGCAAGAGCCTCTCGGCTAAAATATAAACGAATATGGCACAAACACTTAAATATAAGAATTACTGATATTCAAGCTTAAATGGTGGGGTTTGACAGTCATTTCGCACAGGATTACGAAGTTTTCGCACTGTTAGAAAAAATTACTCTCTCTTCGCACATCTTCCGTAACTTTTCCTCAATGACTAGAAGTAACGACAATAAAAACGAGCACATAATAATGCTGCACCCAAAATCACAGTTGCTGGGATTGAAGCATAAATTGCAGTCACCTTGGCAATGATTTCTCGCGTGACAACAAATCCGAGAAGTTAATACTCCAGAGTCAAATTCCGTACCATCTCATGATAAATGACACATGCTAATAAGGCGGCAACATGGGCTAGTTGGTACGTCTGCATGCTTGTGATGCCCTGCAGGTTGATACTGACCAGAAAAAAACGAGAAACAATACAGGGTGACGTGAAACACACTGTGTTGTTTCTCGTTTTTCTGGTCCGTGCCTACCTGCGGCGCATCACAAGCCTCAATAAATGACACAAACAGTTCTTCGGATGGTGGGTTTCTAATGTTGATTAGTGCAGAGCACCCTGGATGCGTAGCCCTTTAGATTCTTCTTGACTTCTGATTGGGGTTGAAGACGCGTTTTGGAATAGGTGGCTTGTCCAATGAGGCCCCATGCAGTAGTTTTCACTGCGTACCAGCCACTCATCCAAAAGCATTTTGTTCGTGAACGCGAGGCATACTTGTGTGGCAGAATATGAACGTGCACTTGTAATATTTAAATCGTGGTTCCCACCACGACACTTAACCCTGCTTAGGCCACTGAGGCATCCTTTTCAACTAAATTTTCTGCGTAATCGAAGTGCAAAATTCAGTTATGGGAGCTGGAAACATCATTTTGTTGCCATGTTTTTTCACCACATACTCAAACGCATGCGGCTGTGATAGGGAGACAGAGCTAGAGATGAAGGAGGGAAGACGTAGGCTCAAAAAAAAAAAAAAAAAAACTGGCAGGTTACTTCGGAGTGATCGAAGTAGGCGCAAGTTTGTGTGTGGTCCGATACAAGACCTTACTTGGCAAGTGGCTTCGGAGGAAGCTCTAGCGCTCTTCCTTTTTTTATTATTTTAATGAAAGTTGACAACAGTACTTTTTCTTGTTTCCTTAAATATACTTTCGCAGTGCCGATTACGCAGCGAATGTACAGAAGGCTTATATAGACTTTCAACTGCTAAACTTCAATGTGGCCCTTCTTTTTGAGAAGCATGTAAAAAAGAGGGAACTACGAATTCACTCCTGAAATATCAATAATGAAGGTACTGCGCACAGATAATTTACTCTTATTTCACTTCCGACACTTGTAAACCGTGGAAATGATATACTGCTGAAAGTCCTAACCGTGGTTGCGAGAGTATAGTGTACTTATAAGACGGCTAAACGCACATGATGTATCCCGGCCCAGTTTCCCCGGAAGTGATAGGCAAAAGTTGTCTATTTTCTCTTAGTGATTCAAACCAGATAGAACAAAATTCTTCCGGCAGAGTCCTCAGGCAAACATTTCACCATCGGCATCGTAAAACGATAATATTACAGCATTAATTTTGTCGTTAGAAGTGTACATCGGCGATGTGAAGATATGTTAGACGCAGCTTTTCGAGAACTCTGTCGGTATTTACCTTTCTCCTCCCGTTATCTAATTATTATCTGCTCATCTCCGTGCTCATTGTCGTTATTTGCTATACAAAAGCAATTTCCTGGTTATTTCCTGGTTATTCTTCTACGAGGTGCCTTAAGAATATCACGTTATCGCTAATCCCATATTGACTGCACCTCTCGGTAATTCGTTATTTCTGTAAAGTTGAGAGAACATTAATGGTAATGCCTAAGGCATTACATACTCAACGAAAAGTTGTGAAGGTGGTGCAGTAAACGCCGTCAAACAAGGTACGAAAATAACGTAAAGAGTTGTGAAGCAGCGGTATGTTTTGAGGGCACAACGCATGTCCTGATGATGGGTGTGAGCGCGCTGTGTAAAACACTCCTTTTTGTTAATTATGTCTCCTCCTGTTCTTTTATTTGTTATTTCATGCTCCGTACTGTGTATATATATATATATATATATATATATATATATATATATATATATATATATATATATATATATATATATATATATATATATGTATATATTTATATATGCAAGGAAGCACTAGAAATAATAAGTTTCACTTATTTGAAGATCACCCACCACTATGGTCTAGTGGACATGGTGCTCGACTGCGGACCCGCTGCTCGCTGGATCGAATCTCGCCTGCGGCGGCGGCATTTTTGGATTGAGACGAGAATGCCGGAAGCAAGTGTACTTCGATTTAGGTGCGCGTTAAAGAACCCCAAATGGTCGAAATTTCACAAGCCCTCCTCCACTACGGCGTCTCTCTTGACTATATCGTAGTTTTGGGACGTTAAACCCCTACAATCAAAATTAATCAATTAAAAATCTAGATTTTGTTTGTCGCAGTGTCGCGGTATTTGTTTTAGTGAGCCGATGGATTTGCGTACGCCAACAGCATGTGTAATTGGACAAATGATTGTTGTGACGGTGTAATTTATTATTGTTACTATAAAAGTGTCTCAGGCGTCTGGCGCGGCTTCTGTACAGCTTCCATCACCAAGTGACGTGGGCGGGATTCTTCACGTTGCAATAAAGTAACCCCTCAATTCTGCTGATATTTAGGAATTTTCGCGGTCTTAGGGAATGTAGGCCCGCGTGCCAATGACGAACTAAACCCACCTCGGTGGAACCGTGTACGAGAATTGCAACAAAGTCACGTAGACACGCACCTTGCTCAAACCGTCAAGTAATACGACCAACAGAAACCAGCCTGCAAGTGTTATTACAAAAATGACACATCCGGATGTGATAAGGAACAGTATTATTTAGTGACATTAAATTAGCAGTGATTGCTGGTTTACCGGTGCTGACGTGCCAGCATTCGTTTAGAGCTGGTTTTCTTTTCTGGTGGTCATTTGAGGCATTTTCTTTGTGAGCATCAACCTGCTATTAAGATCATCTATTCAACTCAGGCTGTGAAAGAAATGTGAAGTCCATCAAACAGATTATGTAACCACGTGCAAAAGCTAACACCTTCATCTACAGAATCACGAGATACAATTTTATAATCCTTTCAACGTGCCGATGCATGAGGTAGTGAATCCTATCAATGCATGAAGCATACCTTATAGAGTATTGATAGTGCCCCTACCGCATCATCTTTTTCAGACCGCTTCTCGTATGGCCACTGCTGCCTTCTTTCTCAACCGTAACAGCAGAACAAAGTAGACTTCAAAAAGCTCCATCTCAATCAAGAAAGCCATATTCTTTCTTAGCTACCTTTCCCTCTTTTGCCACCAGGAGATCCTTCAAAGTAACCGAGCTCTTCTATATCATCCCCGACAGCTGCAAGCTCACCGCCCACTTCATATAAGAACTCTTGAAGGTTTATCGATCTCTTCGTTCGTTTCGAAATCCGCAACACACACACTTTTTTTTCTTTCTTCCAGCCATGACATCGCTCTCACGGTCGAGGAATTCCAAGCTCCCGGTTTCCCTGAGCGAACAGCCCTCCATGACTACAAAAAAATGATTGAATATTGTGTTCAGGAGAAGCGTCCATCAACCGTCATGGTCGATGGGACTGTCAGAGATAGAATGACTTCCAGGTCAACGTCCGTTACAGCAATATATCGTGCTGTCCGCGCTGTAGCTTGGTTAATACTAGAAAGAACCTGCCCCACGAAACTGTTTCTTTAGGTTTAGAAGATCAGCTTGCTGGCACCTTTATGGCATTATATCTGGGATTAGCATATCGAAACAATCTTTGCGCTTCGCTTACCAGCAGCATTTTTGGCATTCATTTAATAAGTGTGCGCTGCAAAGTCATATGAATGCATCTTTCACACGGTTGGACGAGTCGTCAGCGAGAGTTCTTTTCTGTGCTTTTGTGATAATGCGACAAGAATTCCTAAATCGAAAATTCAATCACGAAAAGCCGTTATTATTACATAAAACTGTCCACGACAGTCAGAATATTGACATAAATGCCAGTGACAAGTTACTTTATGAATAATGAGGTAGATTTCATGGAAGACAGGATTTTGTCGCAGTACTAATGAAAAACGGCAAATTCATGTACATACAGCGAATTAGTATTGTTATTGATTTTTACATGTGTACACAAACACACAAGGATATAGACGAAGTAGGGAGGGAGAATACTGATGACTGCCAGCTAGAGGAGCACAACGTCTACCGACGCTTTCGGGAGGAAGACATAAATAGAGGAAAGCAAGATGAAGGAAAGAATGTCGAGGAACACATCGAACAGACCGGGAAAATATTAGGCAGGGGCACTGAAAAGGAAAGCTGAAAGAAAACGATCCGCTTGCGACACGCTGGTCTCGGTGCTGCTTTATGACGTACCGACAGATAAGCAAACGAGTGTTGCGAAATATCCACGAATTTTTTTGGCAGTCACACTCGTTCTGGGCAAACGTTCTGGGCAAATTTCCAACAATGTCCACGTGCAGCGGTGCCCACTGACAAATGAGGGACCCCTAAAGTGAAGTATTCTCGCCCGCGGATTCCAGGTTGCCGCAGCTCATTGGGCCTTCGGTACGTTTTCTCAACAGTCTCAACAGTTTCTCAAAGGCCAGAACGACAGGCTGTAAAAATCAAAACCTTCGACGTTCTGAACATAGTGCTTGGTGAATCGGCGAGACGCTGGCGCGGGCACCAGGGCACATAAGACGCGTCAGAGCTCCAGAAATGAGCATTGTAAGGCCTCGTGTTAATAGATTATCTGTGAGCTGCAGTGTCGATATTTCTTCCTGTGATAATGTTTTGCGCGGGTGTGTTCCTTTACTACGTAATCCTACAGGAAATTGTGTCTTGTAGATGTGTTTCAGATGGGACCTCGCATAAGTTAATCAGCTGCAAGAGCTTTGTGCCACGTGGAATTATTTAGCGAACATTTTACCACCCAGAAACATGACAAAATGTTGAACAGCGTTTGTAAAGATAATTTCAGTTCAGAAACGCTACTTACTGAAAGGGCCACATATCCAACGTGCATGTTTCGCAATGACGCGCGGAACTTTCTCTCTGTGCGCGGTACACATTCTAGGACTACAAAATACACCATACACAAGCTGATGGGCCCGTTCGTAAGAAAAGGCGAAGACAATGGCTTCTCTGGGCGCACTCGTACTCTTGCCGATGTAATTGGTAAGAGATGGCGAGCTCAGCTTACGTTACAACAGAGCAAAGAATATAAAGTGATAGAGCGCAGATATCTGCGAACGCCGGTGGTTGTATGCACAATTATGCTTCTCTAGCAGTCTCAACAGGCAAGCTCAAACCTTGTTAGCAAGTACTTCAACGGCCAGCAACCCACTATCTTTTTGTTTGCTTTATGCTTTGAGCACAAGTCTGTACTGCGGAACGGCACCAGCCTCTATGCACAAGCCAGTACTGCGTGGGAAACCGAAAACCCGCAGGCGTGCAACTAATCAAATAGGATCCGTGTAGATGAAAACAGCTCAATAATTATACGCTTTATTGCAGCAGCATAATAATGATGCCGACATTTACTCGGCACGCTTGCTCCCTTTTATAATAATGTGAATCTTGGTACATTACAGCTGACATTTACTCGGCACGCTTGATCCCTTTTATAATAATGTGAATCTTGGTACATTACGGCTGATGCTCCGTTTCTGGGCAAAGCGAAGAGCTCATTTGGGGCCACGAAACAGAGTATGTGCGTGTGTTTGTGAGTGTGAACGTGCATGCGGGCGTTCGTTCGTTCGTTCGTTCGTTCGTTCGTTCGTTCGTGAGTGAGTGAGTGAGTGAGTGAGTGAGTGAGTGAGTGAGTGAGTGAGTGAGTGAGTGAGTGAGTGAGTGAGTGAGTGAGTGAGTGAGTGAGTGAGTGAGTGAGTGAGTGAGTGAGTGAGTGAGTGAGTGAGTGAGTGAGTGAGTGAGTGAGTGAGTGAGTGAGTGAGTGACATATCGGCAAATGTATCTGCCTTTGTGGTCTTATATTCTGTAACCTACAAGGACCATATTATCGAGAATGTTAGTCATAAAGGGTGGTTCTGTCAGCGCTGTTTCTTATAGTTAAAGGTAACTATGTTACAGGGTCTACGGTTATAAAAAATAAAAGTGAATTGCGTAAAATTATATTTAAAAAAATCTATTTTGCTGTACAGCAGAGCGTTTTGCGAATTGACCAGCTTCTCAACGCACCGCTTAAGATCTGTTACGTAATATCCCCGTACCTAAGTACCATTTACACAGCCGTAATGAGCATAATTAATGAACCTACGTTCAGCCAGCTGAGAGTTTTACGGCGACAATCAAGCTAAAAGGCGTTGATGTTCGAGAATGGCAAAGTCTCAAAAGATTCATATGCGGCGAGTTCACGGCAACAAGTCGCCCAGGCGCCGCTCAAATCACTTTTACGGCTGCATTTGCTTCTTTTTTGAAAGCCTGCCCTTAGGCATATTGTTGAAAGGTTTCATAAATACACATACAAATTTGATTCATGTATGAAGTATAGCAGTGAGCTGTGCAACGGTCCGTGAATTTAGCAATCAAGGTCGGGTGGTAGACCAGGCCTGAGGCGTGCTGCACGGAAGTACACTATTTGACATGCATTTAGAATTATGAAGTTGAAGAGCAGGAGCTGTTTTCAATAGTATTATCCGTGTAAGAAAACCAACTGAAATTGATATTTACGGCAAAAAGAGTGATGTCGATGTGAAAATGTGTACACCAAAAATTTTAAAAAAAGGTATTAGTGGCGAACACGTATTCGCTGAAACAGACGAAGTTAAACATAAATAAACATAACCAAAAAGGCGATCTATAATATTCTTCCGCTAAGAGAGCCGAGGTACCTCTAAGAGCCACCATTACGTTCGCCAAGTTATTTTTCCATTAAAACGGGCGACTGAACAGAATGATCGCCCTGAAATGTTTCTTTGCATCCAACGGTTTTCTTTTAATTTTTGTAGAAGCGTTAGGGGTAAAAAGTGGGCGTACTTGGAGTGGCACCGGAGGCGTACAGGAAAACGAACATTTTTATTCCGTAAAAGTAAATATATGTCTAGAGCTCTGAAGAAATAAAATGCATATACGCGTCCGGGCTCCATTGACCGTTTTCGAACATCAGCGTGAGAATAAAATAGAAAAAGAAACGGGAAACACGATATATTGTTATTGGACAGCGCCCTAGTTTTTACCCATTCACAGCTAAAACCTGTCGAATATAACGGCACAAGATGGTCTACAAGACACACAGTTCCCTGCTGTCTTCACTTGCTTGTGTTTAATCAACGCTTTTTTTTACAATAATGAAAAAGAACAATTTTTAAATAACTGTACCCAAGCCGGAAAAGAACAAAAAATATCGAGTGCACGCAGTTGTGAATACGGCCACACTACAAAGTTCACAAAGGAAGAGCATCAGTAATTAAAACGCATACTTATCATACGAGTTAAGAGATATCTGGATTACTGTTTCTATGGTGATGGGATTCACTTTTTTACTCACTCCGGAACGCGTCCCATCCACAAATACTCAGGACGAAAGATAACGAAAACAAGGCTTCACGCATGTGTCGTCCAAAAGAGGGTTCATTTCGCAATTTATACGTCGTATTCGAGGAAAAACTCTGCTACGCGCTAGTCTTTTAATTATTTTGCGTGTATTCCTGCCAAATTTTGTTTTATCTTTTGTGAAATCGCTTAATCATATATGCCAGTAGTTGCCCCCCTTGGTCACATAAATGGGCGCAGCGTAATCGCTCGAATTTGGGCAGCTTTATATTTCGTATTCTAGAGCTCCGTTAGAGAAACATGCTTATAGCAACGCTTGCTTCATTAGTCACTCAGCTTTTGCAGATGCATTACCAGCGACCATATTATATATGCACTGACTCTTTCAAAATGATTCGATGCTCTCTCACACACAGCCGCTTTTTTGGGCGCATCTGTGGGGCATAGAAAAAAAAAAAAACTCAGGGTTCCTTATGCATTCACTTAAGGCGACTCGAAGGCGAAATCCATTTTTCGAAATGTTAAGAGTTCATAGAAGGTTTGGAAAGGGGCGAGAGAAACACAGGCAAAGAGCGCTGACTTCCGCAATGCACTATTAACATTTCGAAATGAATGCACATGAACTTGCCCAAGCGTCAACCCTTTCAGAAAGCAATCTTCTTGTTTTTCTTGTCAGTCCATGTTCTGATCCTGCCCCGTCGCTCTCCGAAACCTTTGTGCACTTAGCGTGGCTTCGCATTGCCTCCAGGATTGGAGGCACCTCACCTGGTTTCGCACTGCCTCTTTGATCTGCCCACTTTTGACGAAGCTACGATGTCATGGTATGACGGCAGCATAAGTTGTAACTCCAAAATATGTGACGCCAAGATGACGTCACAAATATTTGCGATATGTGACGTCATGATGACGTCATAATGCCAAGCCATCACATGATGATTTTTTTGCATCACTTGTCCCCGACGCCGCGGGACGCCGACGCCGTAGACCGGGACGCCGACGCCGACGGTCAAGTTTCGCGTTTGATGAGGCATCTAAGGCATTCGCCTTAAAAAAAAAGAAAATAAAACTTCGAGAACGCTTGAACTACGCCTTCTAGGGTAGAACGCGGTGACGTAATTTGACCCCGTGCGTAGCTCCTTCAACCGTGTCGCATGGGAGGAACGTTTAGAATAACAGAGCTGAACTAGTTGGTATTTATTCTAAAAAGACAGGGCGTGCAAACATTGACAAAGTGTGGTGTTTTGTTGTCATGACTTCTTTCATGTGTCCGTGTTTGCACGCCCCGTATTTTTAGAAGCAAGGTGTGTGCGCGTAACACCGGCCGTTTCGCACTATCCTATTTTTACTGGATGTAGAGTGTATTGGTCAGTGCCCACTACGCCATAATTCTTCCTTTTGCAAATTTTCGAAACACACACTACGCGTCCCTAAGGAGCCAAGCACACCTGCGCAGGTTATTCAACGCAGAAATTCGGGCTAATTGGTGCGTGTAGAAGTTGTGCATCTTAGGAAGCGCAAAAGAACAAACACTGAAGGAAGAGAGCCCTGTTTACGTGACTCTTTCTTCTACGTTTGTTCCGTTGCGCTTGCTACGATGCACAAGTTCGACGTATGAAGGTGCACAATCTGTAATGAGTGGGCAATTTTAAACCACCCACTCTTTGCACAATTCACTTATTTTGACGCCTGGTGCGATTTTATGATTCTGTCACGCACTATTACATGCACTAAGAAGACTGCACCCACTACATGACATTCTTATTGCATTTTTTGTCAAAGCACTTTCAAGCACTGGCGTGTGTCCGTGGTGGAACACCTGCTTGCCTCATAGAAAGCCTGGGTTCGATTCTCACCCCGACCAAACATTTTTATTATGCAGTTATTTGCACATATCTATAGTTTTCACTCACGGAAAACGCTGATTGTTCGCTCACAACCAACCACGCCGACACAGACACCGGAATTTCTGCGGTACAAGCCCTTTAATGCTATCGCGTTAAAAATATAATCAATGCGGTTTCGTTTACAACGGTCGTTCGTACTCCTCCGGTTCCGACATGTGTTGTATGAGAGCAGCAACATAAGGCATACAATGTCTCGGGTGAGCGCAATGTTGGCTACATGCCATGTTTCGTATCATTAATCACTAGCTGTTGCCCAAAGAGAGAAATCTCCTAGCAAAAATGAAGCACTTGGTTTTCGTACTTGTCACGGCACTCTTATTTTTCTCAGTTCCTTCTGCACCACACTGCGCAAAGCCAACACGTGGTTGGGTTTACTTTCGATACGCTGCATACAGAAACTGTTCTTCATTAGGGCCACAGTGATAACACAATGCGCTGTTCGTGCAGTGAATACCGGCACGAGCAATGCTAGTGAACATAAGAATGAGCCTCAGAAGCCACCAGCGGTGGTCACTTAGCGGCTTAGTAGCGTTTCACTCATCAACTGCAGGACGCAGGTTTATCATTTCACAATTCATCACACCCAAGGTGGGGGAGGGGGGGGGAGAGCATCACATTTGAGTTTCGACCAGCGTACAATACGGAGATTGAGTTTTCCTCCAAGGACTATGCGTGAAATGATTGCCTTGTGCGGTGTCAACTTCTGAGGCGATTCGTAATCACTTAAATGCCTCAGTCAAAATCATTAGCTAACATTCTAAAAAATGAATGTGATACAACAGTACTAGTTAATCTGGAGGATATACTGCAGTGTGTAATCGTTTGACACACAGAAACAGAGTTCGCGATCACCGCTTGGAAAAAAAAATCATGCACAGTTAAAATGTAACAATTACAACCATTTCAAAAGTTGCTCATTTATATAACAGCATTCCAGCAACCCGAAAATGATGGTAAAGTACTGCAAGTGTACACTGTCGGTGTTCTGATAACCAGTGGCTAACTTTATTATGTTTCTAGCAAAACTCCTGAATTAAAAATTTCAAGCATGAAGGCGAAATATTTTTTTGTGTGTAGCAGTGTGCAAGAAAATCGTTACTTCTCTTTTGTGCCTACATCTCTTAACAAAATATATGCTTCACTTAAAGTTTTCCTACAATATGAGCTTTTTTTTGGTTAATTTATACGTACTACCTATCTCCTATGAGACTATACCAATTCGCTGTTATAGATTTCAGAACGCACAGTGTATGTTTTCATAATACTTATCGCTTAACACTATGTTGCCGAACATTTCTAGTAGATATAAAGGCCGCTATGGAACGATAAAGCAAAACAAGTTAGAGCAGCTTGCACCGAGTCGCGTAAGGCTCGGTCACAGCAGGCCCGGTGGGCACATAGCTGGTCCTCGTTTGGCTAGGCTTTTACCATTTCACCTCTCTCATTCCCACCCCGTGCTATACTATGCTGCGCTATGCTTGCTCTGCGCCTTTTTTGCACCGAAACTATTATTTCTGTTGCTTTCGTTCTCTATTTATCTATTGCTTTCTCTTTCTCTATTTTTCCATCTGTCTTTCTCTTTGTTGTATTTGTCTCTCTCCCTCTACTTCTCACTCGCTCTTTATTTCTCTCTTCTTCTTGTCTCTCTTTATTTATTTACCTCTATTTCTTTGATTCTGTCTCTTTCTTTCTTCGTTATGCATTAGTCTGTACCTCGTTCATTGCATTACTCTCACTTCTCCTTCTTTCCCTCCTCCTCAGCCTCAATTCCCTTTGCCACTCCATTCCTTTGCCATTCCACACAAGGCTATGCTATGCTCTGCAAGCATAACTGGATAGCCGAGTACCTAAAACGCTTGCCTTCGGATAGTGGGTACGCGGGTTTGAGACTCGCCTCGCCAAAAATTTTTGTTCCCATAAATTTCTTAAATTTCTCTCTTTCGCTTTCTTTCTCTCTCTCTGTACTCGTCCTCTCAACCATAAGCATTACAGCATTACACGCCACACAAATCGCGCGCGGGTTCTGGGAGCAAAGCAGAAGAGGAACAAAAGGACGAAGTTGAAAATGAGGCTGAAGAGAGCACGTGCCGGTTCATGATGATAATTTCTTATGTTAAACACTGCAAACCTCGAGCATCAGAGGTGTGCTGCCAAATGGTGATAGCTAAAAATAGAACTATCATACATGTTCGAGATGCTGCTCTTGCAGGAATACGGCAGAGATTTATAGAGTTCAAGAATTTCTTTCCGATCACTTTGTCTTCAGACATTTTGAACTGGTAGAAAAATACAGCTGCATGAATTATCGCCAAGCATATGAACACCGCTCGTTTTATTTTGCCAACTGGTCGTGCAAGTTTACTCTGAATTAAATTGGAAAACGTTTATTAAAAAGAACAAAGAAAGGTATTTGAGAATCAGGCGGGTAGGGCCCCAGTTAAGGGTTCCCTGGCCTCAGCAGCCCGCGATGGCTGGAAGACGAGCGCCACTTGGGCCTCCTTTTCCTTGATTGCGACAAAAGCAAATAGCGGGCTCCAGTAGCGGAAGCCGTAGGCAAGGAGGACGTTTACAGGTTCAGCCAACACGCAAACTCTGACAGGATTTATACAAGGATGACATCTCATGCCCAAGATCGAATTATTGAGTTTTCCTATGAAAATAGGTTAGACTTTCTTGAACACACAGGAACATCTAAGTGCATTATTTTTCGTCGAGCAGATAAATACTTGTCTTTTTTCCTTCACCTAACGGAGGCGACTGTGCTGAGCGTTCATTTGCACAGAAACAACACAACATACATTCGCGCCCCTAGATAAAGGGATAAAGGAATGCTGAGGATGCGCTTCAGTGGATAGCACACAACGCGTGCTGTAAGCAATTGCGTCTAATGTGATTAGCGTGGGCATTATTTAGTACGCAGGCCCATTGCCGTCTCTCTCCTAATTGCATACACAAACACCATAGCACATCTCATAATGCGTGATGGCGTGCACCCTGTTGTCTTATGTTTTTTAGTTGCGAATCTCTTCTATTGGCCTACGCTGCTAAAATACTGAGCCTGGCGCCAAGCTTGCACTTACAAGGTTCATATGAGCTTTGAGGTTGTCGTGATGTGTGTGTGTGTGTGTGTGTGTGTGTGTGTGTGTGTGTGTGTGTGTGTTTATGTGTGTGTTTGCAGTGTTTGTAGGGGCCGTGGGGCGCTGCTTAATAATTAAGTCGACGTAAAATATTATTCGCGGTGCCTTCTTAGATGCTAGCGTGTCACTGGAACAGACGTTTTCTCGTTTCTTAACCGCCCCCTTTGCAAAGAATGGTCGCAAATAATTGAAAATATTTCTAAAGTGAAAATAGCAATGCTTTTTGTTTTCTTAAAATACACTTTATTCGTGCATGAAACACGGTCCACGCAAGGCGATGGTTCTCCAATTAAGTTCGCCTGTCTGACATACATATCTATGAGCTCACTTACCATAAAATGGCATACCATATAACATGAAATTTAGTGACCGACCTCCTTTCGCGTAAGCCGTATGAAGTATGCACTTCGTTTTCGTTTAATAGGTCAGTAGTGGTTCAACGATTGTGTGACTATATTTGCATCTGTTTCGTACGTCTCTC
The DNA here is from genome assembly GCF_013339695.2 of Rhipicephalus sanguineus. Classification (NCBI taxonomy): domain Eukaryota; kingdom Metazoa; phylum Arthropoda; class Arachnida; order Ixodida; family Ixodidae; genus Rhipicephalus; species Rhipicephalus sanguineus. The sequence continues at coordinate 62,906,225 of NC_051186.1, forward strand.
GCTACTTTAGCTATTTATAATACCCCATCTAGCCCTCAGTTCGGTGCTGCTGCCTATCCCTTCTGTTGATCGTCCCGCATGGGCTTCGTATACGCATTCTTCTGGTCTTTTTTGAACGATCTAAACATGATACACATTTATTACAAAATCAACTACGCGATATCGCACTGTATTGGTGAGGCTCACACACTTCAGAAAAGGAGCATGTAAATAGGCGTCTGACACTCATGTTGCTGGTTGCGCATTTTGCGGCGTATAGCCAGCGTTTTTATTAGTATATTTAGGATCGACATTGTAATGTTATAAGTGCGTTAGCATAAAGTCGAGTGCGTATTCGAACCAGATTTTGGTGTACTTAATTGGTTTCCTCTTATTTTTTTGTAGGTCGTGAAGAGAATCCCTCACTATATGCACCACGACTTTCTCATTTTACGATGATATGTCGGGAGCCACTGGATACAAGATAATAAACATATTTAAAATGACCGTCATACTCAAGTCGTTGGCGCAGCTTCATTTAAACGGCATTGTCTGAGGAGGGCACGTGAAGTAGTGGGACCCCCCTGTATATATATCTAGGGGTGTTTTTAGAGGGCATGAGAAGCAAGAGATACGCGGTAAAGAAAGCATGGAACCTAAACGTCTACCATAGCAGTGCAGCGTCAAAGCTAATCCTCTTAATATGAGCATGCACGGATGCTCAGTGAATAATAAAACACACAATAAAATGCTAGCGAGAGTTGCATCAGCAGAACATTTTTTTGCACTGCACAGCGCAAATGTCTACCGACATTACAGCTTCCTTAGTTGTCTAGCTGTTTTTGTGCAGCGTTGCGGGACATTGAAAGTTGCCTAATTTTGAGCGACACTGTAGTGTAAGCAAGACAAACTCCGAAATAGGCGTTTTCACAGCTCTCTTACGGACATATTTCTTCATTAAAGGCTTGCCGCAGCGTGTGAGCTCTAAAGAAAAGTAGACAATCAGCGCTGAAATTTTGAGAGCTATATTCAGCGCGCCGCCTAGGGTTCTACATGCTTGCACACTTCCACGGAAATGTCTAAAATCTTGCGAGTACTAAACCTTCGCAACGAACCGCTTCGGTACAGAAACAAGCTTCCCCGCAATTAACAAGTAATTGCGTGTTAATGAGTAAAAGCGCAAGATACCCTCATGCCCGGAGTGACGGGAGAAATAGAGCCTATAAAAATTCGTCGTAAAAGTGGCACGACGACGTCGAAGGGACGTGCATAATTATAATAATAAATCATTCGGGAGAAAAGTCGTTGAAAGGACGGCCGGGGACAGACTGCATGCTTATAGGACCCCACCCTGGGCTCTTAGAAATAGCGTACGACACAAATGCGCCAAAATGTCGCTCTAATGGCTGCCATAGCCACTAATGAGACATCTGTAGGCTTGGAAGACTGAACAGGCAGCTTGATGTCATTGCGTTACCTTAAAAGCCTTGGCATACATTCTCCGAAATAAAACAAACTCTTTAAAATGCATACAACTGGAGAACTGTTCGTCCTGTTAAAAGAAGCAAATTCTCGCATACGCATTTGCGGAATTCGCTGACAACTTGCCTGAAGCATAAGCCCGCCATCGTTCCCAGGGTCCATCTTTCTGTCTGGCAGTTTGTGGAGCCTGTATGCTTTATTTTTTTGTGAAGTTTCTTTAAACGGAAGCTTAAATATATGAGCTTCGTGCTTTAACAGAGCGCCTCATGGTAGAAATACGCTTTCCATCGGTGTTGGTGTTTTTATTTTTTTTTCTGCTGTCTGATTCACGTGAACCTCCCTCATTGCAGGCAATCACGCTCGCTTGGCGTTCGTCGGTGCATAAATATGCATTTAAAATGCAAACTCTTCTTTTTTTGTTCTACGTATTCTGCAACTGCATCTTCTCTGTTTCTTGCACAGAATGTAAATTCTAATGTTACATCGAGCACTGATTTCGTATTGTTCATTGGTGAAAATGAGGAACTGATATATGATATAATTGGCACATCAAGAGACAATAGATCGACCTTACTTTTTCTGCTAAAACCATGAAAAGTTGAGTGTTGCTTTAAATCTTCGCACAACCTAAACGGCAAAAAAAAAAATAAGAATTGCAGCAATCTTGGGGTCCCTTGATCTTTTGCAGCACTCGCATATAGATATTGAATTTTTAATCTATCGTCTTCAATCAATCTTTGTAAGCCAGTACCGCTATACCGGTGGGCATCGTACTTTTAAAAACAAAAAAAAGTGCTCTGGTCCACTACAACCATTGCAGTGGAAGACCAAAAAGACAAAAATGTGCTGTATAAAGGCCAAGCTTTCGTGGCGTTTGCCGAGCTGAGTCCGTATCTTTAAATTTAAATTATTCATGCACATCCTCGTTCGCACAATAACAAAGAAAGCCCGCCCATTTAGGTTTTTCATTATCGGTGCGAGGTTCTCCGGCTGGATTTATTCTCTATCACATCAAAGGTGCTCTCCAAATACAACAGTACGACGACAAAACAGCTATGTGTTCGCTTCGTTAATTATTAGTATGCTGGAAGCAAAGAACATGTTTGAGTGGTGGAAGCAGGCTATGGAAAACCAAACATGTGTACTGGAAACTTGCGGATCTAGAGGGGGTCACCCCTCTTCTTGTAATTTGGGGCGACAAGTTTTACGTTCAGAAATCTGGCATTTGTATCGGCTCTCGGGTAGCACCTGCCCTGCGTGATACATTCGTAAGTTATTTTGACGGGGCTTTGCAAACGGCGCTGAGTAGCCTTGTAATTAATGTCTTCAGGTATGTGGACAATTACCTTGTGCTTGTCGATTCTGCTTCCATGGAATAGAACCTGGATAAGATTATAGAAATCTTGGAGCAAAAAGGGCATGGTTTGCGTTTCAACCACGAGAGTCCGCAGGATAATTTATTACAGTTTCTTGATCTTGAGCTATCTCTTCATGCAAACCACTTATGCTGGTCTTTCTCTACCCGTTCAAAGAAACCAATTTTAGACTATTCTTCTTCGCATTCTAAAGTTGTAAATCAAGTATTGCGGTTAACCTTCTGAATTCAGCTATTCAAAATCATGTTTCCACAGAATGGCGTGTGTTTTTTTTCAAAATAAATAACTAGGCTACAAGAACCAGGCTTTCCGTCCGGTGTTTTGGTGTTCGCCGCTCAGACGGTTTGCAATTGAAGAAAGAAAAAGGATGCCATACAAATGATGTAAAAAAGCCACAGATGTTTGCGGTTGTCTCTTATGTGCACGGAGTTTTGCATAGGATAAAAAAGTGTGCAAAAAATTTAACCTTGACGTTGTTTTTTCCGCCAGTGAAAAATTGCAGCAGATGTGTTCCAAAATTGAAACAAAATGCAAATTGAAAGCACGCCCCGTGAAGGAAGGTTGTGGTGTTAAACATGTCAATTGTTTCACTAAGTGTCGGTCGAAAGTGGTTTATTGCATCCCGTTGTCTTGTGATAGGGTGTATATCGGGCAGACAGGGCGCTGCCTGAATGTGCGCTTGCGTGAACACTACAATGCGCTTAAGTCTGCCCCGGATTTACATTTGCCCGCCCATTGCACAACTTTTGGTTGCGTACCTGAATTTTCGCGCACGTCTGTTTTATATGCCCATCGTGACACTAAAACTAGGGAGATTGCGGAAGCCTTTTTCATTAAAAAGAATATCGATATTTGTGTCAGCTCTCCTTCTATATCGCTTTTAGATTGTGAAATCTCGTTTATGGACGACACCTAATTATGGTGGATCCTTCCCTCATGTATTTCCCTTGCCCTTCATGTTTTCCTGGTATATATTATCTTCTGTGAATAAATCCAAGTTTCAGTCTGTGCTTGTTTGTGTTCCCCTTCTGTGTTCCGTTAGTTTGCGCTGCCAATATTCCATTATGAACCTGCACCAACTAGCCCGCCTTTCAACACTTCTGCATTTGTTACACAGTTCGGATTACATTTTGCAAATGTTCGTGAATACTAACGAAATATGTACTTGACATTCTTAAATGCATTTATGTTCACGCGCTTTTAAACTGTAGTTCCTCTGTGACAAGCACAAAGAAATGCCAACGTGTTACTAATATCTTTGCTGACGGCTCAGTTCTTGTTGAATAACACGAACAGCATGAAACAACAAGCATAGAAGTCGAAGTTTTGGAAATTATTTCGTCTTATATGCTACCTGCAAGAGTTAATCAAGAAAACACTTTGTGCTTGTAACCGTTCATTCATATTGTAACTAATCATTAGCATTGAGAAAACAGATTCCCGATTCCTCATCGGTACAAATATAATAATTACGATTTGAATACCGATTTCTTGTGTAGCCTAAATGTCGTCGGATTGTCATGTTCATTCTATTTATGATATTATTTTTTGCTCAAGATATTCTGCTAACTGCGCAATTTACGCGATACGAAAACGCCATCCCCAATGGCATTAGCAATATTAGACACAGGATTACAATTCGTCCAGGTATTCGAAAGCAGTACACAATAAAGGTGTCAGTACCCGCAGCGGACATAAACGCCAGGTGGGCTGCCTACACAATTCTGGAACCTCACAAATGCTACTTACAGCCACAAGCGACGCTGCAATGTTAAATTTCGAAGGAAGAGAGGCTGCTGTAGCTCCAACGCTAAATCGAGGATACGTAATAAAAGCTCTTTTGAAGGTGACGCCGTGCGCAGCAAGCACAAAATGCGAAGACTGTACTCCTGCCGTTTCTGAGCGCCGTCGACTTCAGTCACTGAGAGGCAACTCACGACTTAAAAGCATCGAGTGTTCGCTCTACCATTGCGTTTTTATTCTTTCATTCCGGGTGCTTCCACTGAATTCTCATTTTTTTTCGCTTTACCCATTAAAGCCCATGCGCTGAGAAGCAAATCTTTTTTGATATGACGACCACGTTGCATATAAATACAGAAAAATCCTCATACGACATAGCAGGATTCACGGACATCAAGGAACTACAAAGCAGAAACAGTAAGTGCGCAGTGGCATTTTCGTCACGAGAATATGACGCCAGTAAAGCAATCTACAACTAGAAGATGGGATAAGGATGGAAAAAGGTAGAAACAAAAAAATACGTACGCATGTCGACACTAATGCGGTTTCCGGTGGCCTTGCTGCTATTCGTAACGCGACGCTTTTTGCAGTATTGGTGCGCGAGTTCTGGCCTAGCTTGCAATTTAAGGCACTTAAGGAAGACTAGCGTTGTAATGGAATCGGACCAGCCTCGTTTTCTTGACGTCCTTTGAGTCGATCAAGGTTGCTCTTCCTGATGTTCTAGTGCCAAAAAAAAAAAAACACTGCAAAATAAAGCTACCGGAGGATAAGGTTTCTTTCTCCGTCGGGAAGTCTAAAGGCACAGTAGAGAACCTAGTGCATTACGCTTTTTTGTGTTCGGTGACTTATGCAGCTACATGCCCAGTAAAATTTACTGCTGGTGAACTTTGGCTGCAGATGGTTCCGGCGTTGCCTTCTTTTCAGTTCCACATTGTTTGGCGCGTCCGTGTTTCTGCAGAAAAAAAAGTGTATATATATATATATAATATATATATATAATATATATAATATATATATATATAATATAATATTATATATTATATATATATATATATATATCGCGGGTGTCCCAGCTATCTTTAGCCAAGGGTTTAATAATACAATTAGAAGCAGGCGAGTGAAATAACTTGCAAATTACTGACAGTCACCTTGCACACTACAGACAATTTTTTGTTTCGTAATTAACTAATTTATTAATTAGGATTATTTAAATAAATTGCTAAATATTGACTGTAGGCAAGAATTGCGCCTTGTAAAGAGTTCTAGAGCGTCTTCAAAAACCCCAACTGAATTATTTTCGATAAAAAAGTCTCCCGTATACTATTTTTTCCAGGCTGCAAAGAAAGCCCGCGAAATACAAAAATAACCCCGTGACTAGCGCATTCGCCCGCCGCGAGAATGCTGCCCTCAGCCGTGGTTTGAGAGAACGCAATCAGCTGCGGGCGCGACTCGGTGGCTCCGTTGCAGCGGTAGGCCGATAAGTTGACGATGGTTTCTTGGCCCGCGCTCGCTACAACTTGCACCGTCACGCGTGCCAACAGGCTGACGCGGGCCAAAAAAAAAAAAAAAAAAAACACCGTCGACTTATCAGCCTACCGCTGCAACGGAGCCGCCGAGTCGTGGCCGCAGCTGATTTCGTTCTCTCAAACCACGGCTGAGGGCAGCATTCTCGTGGCGGGCGAATGCGCTAGTCACGTGGTTATTTTTGTATTTCGCGGGCTTTCTTTGCAGCTTGGAAAAAATAGTATACGTGAGATTTTCTTTATCGCAAATAATGCATTGGGGTTTCTGAAGACGCTCTCGAACTTTGCAAAGCGCATTTCTTGCCTACAGTCAATATTTAGTAATTAGTTAAATAATCATAATTAAAAATTAGTTAATTACCAAACAAAAAATTGTCTGTAGTCCGCAAGGTGGCTGTCAGTAGTTTGCAAGTAATTTCACTCGCCTGCCTTTAATCTTGTATTTTTTAACCCTTGGACAAAGATAGCTGGGACACCCGGTATATATATATATATATATATATATATATATATTATATATATATATATATATATATTGTAAAGGCGTTTATTGACGGCTGGATTGACGGCGACGATGCACGACAGTCACGACGAAGCGCAGACTCTCACGAGCACGAGGAGCTCTTCGTCTCCGAGAAGACGAAGAGGGCGACCCACTAGAAGGCGCTGAAGAGGACGGCCCATTACAACGTTCCAATGCTTCTTTACAATTACCCCGGTACGAAAAGGGAGCCGTCCGGCGACCTAGCAGCTGGTCACCATGAGCGGGTCATGGTAGGGCTTGAGGCGCTCCACGTTGACAATGTCGCGCCCTCGACGGCGCATGTCGGAAGATGGGTCGATGGGTTCAATCAGGTAGTTGACCGGGGATGTGCATTCGACGACACGGTAGGGGCCTTCGTATTTGGGCAGCAGTTTCGAAGAGAGGCCAGTTGCAGTGGTAGGGACCGAGAGCCACACGAGTGCTCCCGGTAGGAACGTGGGTGCAGAAGTGTTGGTTTCACCGCGGATGCTTTTCTGCCGCTCTTGGTCCTGCGTAGTAAAGGTCTTCGCAAGCTCGCGACACTCCTCAGCAAGTCTGGCTGTGGCAGAAATAGGCGCACACTCAGATCGATCCGGCTTGTATGGAAGATTGTGTCGATTGTGTGCGACGGGTGCCTGCCGTACAATAGGAAAAATGGTGAGAAACCAGTAGTGCTTTGAGGGGCGGTATTGTAGGCGTAGGTGACGAAAGGTAGAATGGAATCCCATTTGTGTGATCGGCGGCGACATACATCGAGAGCATGTCTCCGAGCGTGCGGTTAAAGCGTTCCGTGAGCCCATTTGTCTGCGGGTGGTAAGCAGTAGTTTTGCGGTGAACAACGTTGCACTCTTTGAGGATGGCTTCGACGACTTCCGACAGGAAGACACGGCCTCGATCGCTGAGCAGCTCCTGGGGTGGACCGTGGCGCAGCATGAACCGGCGGAGCAGAAAGGAGGCTACATCGCGCGCTGTAGCCGCTGGGAGGGCGGCAGTTTCGGCGTATCGCGTAAGGTGGTCTACAGCGACGATGGCCCAGCGGTTACCAGCCGAAGTCAGAGGGAGTGGCCCATACAAATCGATGCCAACGCGCCCAAACGGCCGGTCAGGGCAAGGTAAAGGCTGCAGACCTGCTGGTGACTGGTGCGTTGAAGTTTTGCGGCGCTGACAATCGATACAGGAGCGAACGAACTTCTGCACGTAGCGGTACATGCCTCGCCAAAAGTACCGTTGGCGAATGCGGTGGTATGTTTTCGATACCCCAGAGTGCGCACACTGCGGATCAGCGTGGAACGATTCGCATATTTCAGAACGCAGACTGCGGGGTATTACCAGTAGCCACTCGGCCGTCGGCGTTGTAATTGCGTCGGTGGAGGAGGTCGTCGCGAATGGCGAAATGGTGGGCTTGACGACGCAACGCGCGAGTGGATGGTGTTGCCGAAG